>NC_069505.1:412007243-412017243 GCF_027579735.1 Bombina bombina
TGTCCTCTCAGCCACTTCTCTCTCTCTTCTCTGTCCTCTCAGCCGCTTCTCTCTCTCTTCTCTGTCCTCTCAGCCGCTTCTCTTTCTCTTCTCTGTCCTCTCAGCCACTTCTCTCTCTCTTCTCTGTCCTCTCAGCCGCTTCTCTCTCTCTTCTCTGTCCTCTCAGCCGCTTCTCTCTCTCTTCTCTGTCCTCTCAGCCACTTCTCTCTCTCTTCTCTGTCCTCTCAGCCGCTTCTCTCTCTCTTCTCTGTCCTCTCAGCCGCTTCTCTTTCTCTTCTCTGTCCTCTCAGCCACTTCTCTCTCTCTTCTCTGTCCTCTCAGCCACTTCTCTCTCTCTTCTCTGTCCTCTCAGCCGCTTCTCTCTCTCTCCTCTCAGCCACTTCTCTCTCTCCTCTGTCCTTTCAGCTGCTTCTCCCTCTTCTCTATCCTCTCAGACACTTCTCACTCTCTCTCCTCTGTCCTCTCAGCCACTTCTCTCTCTCCTTTGTCCTCTCAGCTGCTTCTCTCTCTCCTTTGTCCTCTCAGCTGCTTCTCTCTCTCTCCTCTGTCCTCTCAGCCGCTTCTCTCTCTCTCCTCTCAGCTGCCTCTCTCTCTCCTCTGTCCTCTCAGCTGCTTCTCTCTCTCTCCTCTGTCCTCTCAGCCACTTCTCTCTCTCCTCGGTCCTCTCAGCCGCTTCTCTCTCTCTCCTCTGTCCTCTCAGCCGCTTCTGTCTCTCTCCTCTGTCCTCTCAGCCGCTTCTGTCTCTCTCCTCTGTCCTCTCAGCCGCTTCTCTCTCTCCTCTCTGTCCTCTCAGCCGCTTCTCTCTCTCTCCTCTGTCATCTCAGCTGCTTCTCTCTCTCTCCTCTGTCCTCTCAGCTGCTTCTCTCTCTCTCCTCTGTCCTCTCAGCCGCTTCTCTCTCTCTCCTCTGTCCTCTCAGCCGCTTCTCTCTCCTCTGTCCTCTCAGCTGCTTCTCTCTCTCTCCTCTATCCTCTCAGTCGCTTCTCTCTCTCTTCTCTGTCCTCTCAGCTGCTTCTCTCTCTCTCCTCTGTCCTCTCAGCCGCTTCTCTTTCTTTTCTCTGTCCTCTCAGCCACTGCTCTCTCTCTTCTCTTTCCTCTCAGCCACTTCCCTCTCTCTTCTCTATCCTCTCAGCCGCTTCTCTCTCTCCTCTCTGTCCTCTCAGCCGCTTCTCTCTCTCTCCTCTGTCATCTCAGCTGCTTCTCTCTCTCTCCTCTGTCCTCTCAGCCGCTTCTCTCTCTCTCCTCTGTCCTCTCAGCCGCTTCTCTCTCCTCTGTCCTCTCAGCCGCTTCTCTCTCTCCTCTGTTCTCTCAGCCGCTTCTCTCTCTCCTCTGTTCTCTCAGCCGCTTCTCTCTCTCCTCTGTTCTCTCAGACGCTTCTCTCTCTCCTCTGTTCTCTCAGCCGCTTCTCTCTCTCCTCTGTTCTCTCAGCCGCTTCTCTCTCTCCTCTGTCCTCTCAGCTGCTTCTCTCTCTCTCCTCTCAGCCGCTTCTCTCTCTCTCCTCTGTCCTCTCAGACACTTCTCACTCTCTCTCCTCTGTCCTCTCAGCCGCTTCTCTCTCTCCTCTCAGCCGCCTCTCTCTCTCCTCTGTCCTCTCAGCTGCTTCTCCCTCTTTTCTGTCCTTTCAGCCACTTCTCTCTCTCTCCTCTGTCCTCTCAGCCGCTTCTCTCTCTCCTCTGTCCTCTCAGCTGCTTCTCTCTCTCTCCTCTGTCCTCTCAGCCGCTTCTCTCTCTCTCCTCTGTCCTCTCAGCTGCTTCTCTCTCTCTCCTCTGTCCTCTCAGCTGCTTCTCTCCTCTGTCCTCTCAGACACTTCTCACACTCTCTCCTCTGTACTCTCAGCTGCTTCTCTCTCTCCTCTGTCCTCTCAGCCGCTTCTCTTTCTGTCTCTCCTCTGTCCTCTCAGACACTTCTCTCTCTCTCCTCCGTCCTCTCAGACACTCATTGTCTCTTCTATGCAGATGACCTGCTCATCCTATCCCCCACAGCAGTGGGTTTGCAAGAAAAACTAGACATACTGCAGACATACTGTAAGTCATGGGCAATTAAAGTGAATATATAAGAAACAAAAGTCATGATTTTCCAGAAAAAGCCCCAAAATCTCCAGCAAAAACTCAAATTCCTATTGTTCTCTAAAGAGGTAGAGCACTCATTAAATTATACCCATCTTGGGCTTACACTGAGTGCATCAGGAAGCTTTAAACTGGGCATCAAAACACTGCAAGAAAAAAAGCCCTTAGAGCCTTCCATGCAATAAAGAAGCTGCTAGCCAGTCTAAACCCTCCTACAGAACTGTTACTTAAAGGGACATAATACTCATAAGCTAAATCACTTGAAACTGATGCAGTATAACTGTAAAAAGCTGACAGGAAAATATCACCTGAGCATCTCTATGTAAAAAAGGAAGATATTTTACCTCACAATCTCCTCAGCTCAGCTCAGCAGAGTAAGTTCTGTGTAAAAAGTTATACTCAGCTGCTCCCAGCTGCAGGTAAACAAATTTAAAAAAATGAAGAAATGAACAGCAGCCAATCAGCATCAGCAGTGCTGAGGTCATGAACTCTTACTGTGATCTCATGAGATTTGACTTAACTCTCATGAGATTTCATAGTAAGCTTCCTTTACCTGATTGGTGAAATAATATGAGAGTGCACGATGCTAGTCCCTTCAGATGTCCCAGGACAAACACACTAAAATGCTGCTTAGAAATCCTTTACAATGGGAGGTGGCTACTGAGGAACTTTTGAGGTAAAATATCTTTCTTTTTTACATAGAGATGTTCAGGTGATATTTTCTAGTCAGCTTTTTACAGCTATGCTGCATCACTTTCAAGTGTTTAAACATTTGGGTATTATGGCCCTTTAAGGTATTTGAAAGCACCATTGTACTAATCCTGCTGTATGGCTGTGAGGTCTGGGGCCCAACACTGACCCAGAACTACCGAGAATGGGACAAAACTCACAGAAATTGCACATCTCCAATTCTGTAAATATGCACTGCGGGTACACAGAAGCGCCCCTAACAATGGATGCAGAGCAGAGCTGGGAAGATTCCCATTGTTGCTACCAATGCAAAAACGGGTGTACAAATTCTGGTGTCACCTCACAAATAGTGACCAAGTACTCTGTGACCCAGCATCAAAAGCATTTAGAGAATATATATCAGACCTGCAAAACCACATCAGCAAAAGCACAGCCCATGAGAGAGTGTCACCAAACACCTTACTAACAGCTCTGAAGGAGAGGTACACTGGGCACTGGGAGGAACAGATAGGGCAACAGAACAAGCTGGAGTGTTACAGGTCTCTACAGAGAGAGTACAAACTAGCTGAGTATCTCACAAGTGTCACCAACCCAAAGCACAGACAGATACTCACTAAATACAGAATCTCTGACCACCAGCTGGAAATAGAGACTGGCAGATATCAGACAAAATGGAGACCCAGCGCAGCCAGACAATGTACACAGTGTGACAGTGGGGACATAGAGACTGAAGCGTACTTCCTCTTGTACTGTACAAGATACAAACTACAAGATACAAACCCTTAAGGGATAAATACTTCCCAAAAATAATGAAAGCAATAACAGACTTCCCACAGATGTCGGAACAAGAAAGACTATGTGTATTCTTAGGAGAAATAAACAAAGCTACAAGGATAGTAGCAAAATATGTAGCAGATTGTCACATGACCAGAACCCCCAATTAGATTAAATGAACTATCATATTTACCCACTATACTCCTACTTTATAAATTGTTATTGATTTGTTTTATTGTAACATATTACTTAGGCAACACATGTAATGTCATGCTTATAAAGTATTCTTCTTGACTCTCACTCTCTTTCCTCTGTCCTCTCATCTGCTTCTCTCTCTCTCCTCTGCACTCTCAGACACTTCTCACTCTCTCTCCTCTGTCCTCTCAGCCACTTCTCTCTCTCCTTTGTCCTCTCAGCTGCTTCTCTCTCTCCTCTGTCCTCTCAGCTACATCTCTCTCTCTCCTCTGTCCTCTCAGACACTTCTCACTCTCTCTCCTCTGTCCTCTCAGACACTTCTTACTCTCTCTCCTCTGTCCTCTCAGCCACTTCTCTCTCTCCTTTGTCCTCTCAGCTGCTTCTCTCTCTCCTCTGTCCTCTCAGCTACATCTCTCTCTCTCCTCTGTCCTCTCAGACACTTCTCACTCTCTCTCCTCTGTCCTCTCAGCTACATCTCTCTCTCTCCTCTGTCCTCTCAGACACTTCTCACTCTCTCTCCTCTGTCCTCTCAGCTACATCTCTCTCTCTCCTCTGTCCTCTCAGACACTTCTCACTCTCTCTCCTCTGTCCTCTCAGCCGCTTCTCTCTCTCTCCTCTGTCCTCTCAGACACTTCTCACTCTCTCTCCTCTGTCCTCTCAGCTACATCTCTCTCTCTCCTCTGTCCTCTCAGACACTTCTCACTCTCTCTCCTCTGTCCTCTCAGCTGCTTCTCCCTCTCTCCTCTGTCCTCTCAGACACTTCTCACTCTCTCTCCTCTGTCCTCTCAGCTGCTTCTCCCTCTCTCCTCTGTCCTCTCAGCCGCTGCTCTCTCTCTCATCTGTCCTCTCAGACACTTCTCACACTTTCTCCTCTGTCCTCTCAGCCTCTTCTCTCTCTCTCTCCTCTCAGCCGCCTTTCTCTCTCCTCTGTCCTCTCAGCTGCTACTCCCTCTCTCCTCTGTTCTCTCAGCCGCTTTTCTCTCTCTCCTCTGTCCTCTCAGCTGCTACTCCCTCTCTCCTCTGTTCTCTCAGCCGCTTTTCTCTCTCTCCTCTGTCCTCTCCGCTGCTTCTCCCTCTCTCCTCTGTTCTCTCAGCCACTTTTCTCTCTCTCCTCTGTCCTCTCAGCCACTTTTTTCTCTCTCTCCTCTGTCCTCTCAGCTGCTTCTCCCTCTCTCCTCTGTTCTCTCAGCCGCTTCTCTCTCTCCTCTCTCAGCCGCTTCTCTCTCTCTCCTCTGTCCTCTCAGCTGCTTCTCTCTCTCCTCTGTTCTCTCAGCCGCTTCTCCGATCAGCCAATAGAATGCAAGCTCACTCTGATTGGCTGATTGGATCAGCCAATCGGATTGAACTTGAATCTGATTGGCTGATTCAATCAGCCAATCAGATTTTTCCTACCTTAATTCCGATTGGCTGATAGAATCCTATCAGCCAATCGGAATTTGAGGGACGCCATCTTGGATGACGTCATTTAAAGGAACCGTCATTCGTTGTCTAGTCGTCGGTGAAGAAGGATGTTCTGCGCCGGAGGTCTTGAAGATGGAGCCGCTCCTCGTCGGATGGATGAAGATAGAAGATGCCGCTTGGATGAAGATGTCTGCCGGTCCGGATGTCCTCTTCTGCCCGGATAGGATGAAGACTTCTGCCGGTCTGGATGTCCTCTTCTGCCCCATTGGATGAAGACTTTAGCCCGGTTGGGTGAAGACAACTCAAGGTAGGGAGATCTTCAGGGGGGGGGAGTGTTAGGTTTATTTAAGGGGGGTTTGGGTTAGAGTAGGGTATGTGAGTGATGTGTTGTAATGTTGGGGGTGGTATTGTGTTTTTTTTAACAGGCAAAAGAGCTGATTACTTTGGGGCATGCCCCGCAAAACAACCTTTTAAGGGCTGGTAAAAGAGCTGGTTACTTTTTAATGTAGAATAGGGTAGGGACCTTTATTATTTTGGGGGGCTTTTTATTTTATTAGGGGGCTTAGAGTAGGTGTAATTAGCCTAATATTCTTGTAATCTTTTTTTATTTTTTGTAATTTAGTGGGGTTTTTTTGTAATTTAGTTTAGTTTATTTAATTGTAGGCAATTGTAGGTAATTTATTTAATTTATTTAATGATAGTCTAGTGTTAGGTTTAATTGTAACTTAGGTTAGGATTTATTTTACAGGTAATTTTGTAATTATTTTAACTAAGTAGCTATTAAATAGTAAATATCTATTTAATAGCTATTGTACCTAGTTAAAATAAATACAAAGTTGCCTGTAAAATAAATATAAATCCTAAAATAGCTACAATATAATTATTCGTTATATTGTAGCTATATTAGGGTTTATTTTACAGGTAAGTATTTAGTTTTAAATAGGAATACTTTAGTTAATAAGGTTTAATTTATTTTGTTAGATTAAAATTATATTTAATTTAGGCGGGTGTTAGGGTTAGGGTTAGACTTAGCTTTAGGGGTTAATACATTTATTAGAGTAGCGGCGAGGTCCGGTCGGCAGATTAGGGGTTAATACTTAAAGTTAGGTGGCGGCGATGTTAGGGAGGGCAGATTAGGGGTTAATACTATTTATTATAGGGTTTGCGAGGCGGGAGTGCTGCGGTTTAGGGGTTAATACATTTATTAGAGTAGCGGCGAGGTCCGGTCGGCAGATTAGGGGTTAATAAGTGTAGGTAAGGTAGCAGCGACGTGGGGGGGGGGGGCAGATTAGGGGTTAATAAATATTATGTAGGTGTCGGCGATGTTAGGGGCAGCAGATTAGGTGTTCATAGGGATAATGTAGGTGGCGGCGGTGTGCGGTCGGCAGATTAGGGGTTTAAAAAATGTATTATAGTGGCGGCGATGTGGGAGGACCTCGGTTTAGGGGTACATAGGTAGTTTATGGGTGTTAGTGTACTTTAGAGCACTGTAGTTAAGAGCTTTATATACCGGCGTTAGCCCATAAAGCTCTTAACTACAGCCTTTCCATGGGCGGTAGGAGTTTTGTCGGTTGAGTTGTAACGCTCACTTCAGCCAAGACTCTAAATAACAGTGTTAGGAAGATCCCATTGAAAAGATAGGATTTGCAATTGGCGTAAGGGAATTTGCGGTATGGAAAAGTAGCGGCTTGAAAGTGAGCGTTAGACCTTTACCTACACGACTCTAAATACCAGCGTCGGCCAAAAGCAGCGTTAGGAGCCCTTAACGCTGCTTTTGATGGCTACCACAGAACTCTAAATCTAGGCGTTAGTTTGTTTTTGTATTATAGATTAGTTTATTTAATTGTATTTTAGCTTAGCTAATTGTAGTTAATTTATTTAATTAATTTATTGATAGTGTAGTGTTAGGTGTATTTGTAACTTAGGTTAGGATTTATTTTACAGGTAATTTTGTAATTATTTTAACTAGGTAGCTATTAAATAGTTATTAACTATTTAATAGCTATTGTACCTAGTTAAAATAAATACAAAGTTGCCTGTAAAATAAATATAAATCCTAAAATAGCTACAATGTAACTATTAGTTATATTGTAGCTATATTAGGGTTTATTTTATAGGTAAGTATTGAGTTTTAAATAGGATTAATTTATGTAATGATAGTAAATTTATTTTGTTTAATTAAAATTATATTTAAGTTAGGGGGGGGTGTTAGGGTTAAGGTTAGACTTAGGTTTAGGGGTTAATAACTTTATTATAGTAGCGGCGACGTTGGGGGCGGCAGATTAGGGGTTAATAATTGTAGGTAGGTGGCGGCCTATAGTGTTTGCGAGGCGGGTGTGCAGCGGTTTAGGGGTTAATACATTTATTATAGTGGCGGCGATGTCCGGTCGGCAGATTAGAAGTTAATAATTGTAGTTAACTGCTTCTCTCTCTCTCCTCTGTCCTCTCAGCTACATCTCTCTCTATCCTCTGTCCTCTCAGCCGCTTCTCTCTCTCTCCTTTGTCCTCTCAGCCGCTTCTCTCTCTCTCCTTTGTCCTCTCAGCCGCTTCTCTCTCTCTCCTTTGTCCTCTCAGCCACTTCTCTGTCTCCTCTCTCCTCTCAGCCGCTTCTCTCTCTCTCCTTTGTCCTCTCAGCCGCTTCTCTCTCTCTCCTTTGTCCTCTTAGCTGCTTCTCTCTCTCCTTTGTCCTCTCAGCCGCTTCTCTCTCTCTCCTTTGTCCTCTCAGCCGCTTCTCTCTCTCTCCTCTGTCCTCTCAGCCACCTCTCTCTCATCTCTGTCCTCTCAGCTACATCTCTCTCTCTCCTCTGTCCTCTCAGCCGCTTTTCTCTCTCTCCTTTGTCCTCTCAGCCGCTTCTCTCTCTCATCTCTCCTCTCAGCCACTTCTCTCTCTCTCCTTTGTCCTCTCAGCTGCTTCTCTCTCTCTCCTTTGTCCTCTCAGCCGCTTCTCTCTCTCTCCTCTGTCCTCTCAGCCACCTCTCTCTCATCTCTGTCCTCTCAGCTACATCTCTCTCTCTCCTCTGTCCTCTCAGCCGCTTCTCTCTCTATCCTTTGTCCTCTTAGCCACTTCTCTCTCTCTCCTTTGTCCTCTCAGCCGCTTCTCTCTCTCTCCTCTGTCCTCTCAGCCACCTCTCTCTCATCTCTGTCCTCTCAGCTACATCTCTCTCTCCTCTGTCCTCTCAGCCGCTTCTCTCTCTCTGCTTTGTCCTCTCAGCCGCTTTTCTCTCTCATCTCTCCTCTCAGCCACTTCTCTCTCTCTTCTTTGTCCTCTCAGCTGCTTCTCTCTCTCTCCTTTGTCCTCTCAGCCGCTTCTCTCTCTCTCCTTTGTCCTCTTAGCTGCTTCTCTCTCTCTCATTTGTCCTCTCAGCCGCTTCTCTCTCTCTCCTCTCAGCCACCTCTCTCTCATCTCTGTCCTCTCACTAACATCTCTCTCTCTCCTCTGTCCTCTCAGCTGCTTCTCTCTCTCTCCTTTGTCCTCTCAGCCGCTTCTCTCTCTCTCTCTCCTTTGTCCTCTCAGCCGCTTCTCTCTCTCTCCTCTGTCCTCTCAGCCACCTCTCTCTCATCTCTGTCCTCTCAGCTACATCTCTCTCTCTCCTCTGTCCTCTCAGCCACTTCTCTCTCTCTCCTTTGTCCTCTCAGCCGCTTTTCTCTCTCTCCTCTGTCCTCTCAGCTGCTTCTCTCTCTCTCCTCTGTTCTCTCAGCTGCTTCTCTCTCTCTCCTCTGTCCTCTCAGCCGCTTCTCTCTCTCCTCTGTCCTCTCAGCCGCTTCTCTCTCTCCTTTGTCCTCTCAGCCGCTTCTCTCTCTCTCCTCTGTCCTCTCAGCCGCTTCTCTCTCTCTCCTCTCTCCTCTCAGCCGCTTCTCTCTCTCTCTCCTCTGTCCTCTCAGCCGCTTCTCTCTCTCTCCTTTCAGCTGCTTCTCTCTCTCCTCTCAGCTGCTTCTCTCTCTCCTTTGTCCTCTCAGCCGCTTCTCTCTCTCTCATCTGTCCTCTCAGACACTTCTTACACTCTCTCCTCTGTACTCTCAGCTGCTTCTCTCTCTCCTCTGTTCTCTCTGCCACTTCGCTCTCTGTCTTTCAGCTTGAGGACACATCTCACATAGTATAATTTGCCATTAGAAGTAGTCTTCTGGTATATTACAGACTTCTTATAGCACTTCCCAGAGTTATGCCTAAGATTTAGGTTGTCTTTTATTTTTTTCTCTGTCCAGGTTATCCTATACAGCTTCTATAATATTCAGGTCTGGATACTTTGGAGGCCAGTCCATGACTGTCAGTGTTTTATCAGCTGTTTTGTATATATTTTTACTGCATTAGCAGTGTGCTTGGGATCATTATTATGCTGAAAACTAAAACCATTCCCAATCAGGTGCTTTCCAGACGGAATGGCACGATGAATTAAACCTTGTCTGTACGTTTCAGCCTTCATGATCCCATGGATTCATACAATATCACCAACACCACTGGCAGAAATGCAGCCCCAAATCAGGATAGACCCTCCACCATGTTTCACTGAAGGCCACAATCACTCATTCTTCAGACTGTAGAAGGGTCCTCTTGGCATCCTGATGAAGCTGCCAGATGCTGAGCCAGATCCTTGCTGGACTTCTTCCAGTCTCTCAAAGACAAAACTCTGAGAAACTTCTCATCAGATTTTGAAAGTTTCCTTGGCTTTCCAGTCTTTTTTTGTCCTTGACGTTTCCTGATTCTTCCAATTTCTTTATAACAGCTTAAATACCACATATTGAATATCCAGTTTGTTTGCTGATTTCCCTTTGAGAGTGGCCTTGCTGATGCAAAAGTATGATTTTATGTCTGTCAAATTTTAATTGGAATGATGTGATTGAATACTTTAGCCTTAGGCGCTCCTATTTTTCACTTTTG
>NC_069505.1:412019743-412057243 GCF_027579735.1 Bombina bombina
GAATGTTGGTTCAATCAATATGCAAACAGATATATACCAGATAGATGCATATGATGAGAAGAATATACAGTAAAATGAATATATGGGATGTTATAGGGCTGTATGAATGACAAACTATACAACTGGAACCTCAATTAGTGTTCATATATAATGAATGTAGTCATCGGCCAATTATGACCTATATAAGCCCAAATATAAATGCCGTTGATATATAGGGGTTGGGAGGTTGTATATGGTTAGTATCCTTATTCTATATATATAGCCTCAAATATAGCAGCAAGGCCACCAATATGGCAAGATAGAAAGGAAAATGATAATGAGGACATCTAGATCATATATACTGTCTCAACATTAGACATCTCTCCAAGTGAGAATGATAGTGATCGTATCTATTATAAGACTAGTGGTGCGAGTTTGATCAGTGGGTAATTGCACAGGACAGACCAGGCTACCACGGAGAAGAGGGAGACAGATGTCACCCCTGCACTGTGCCGCTAGTTACTCATCCATTCCCCCTAAAATTAGGGGGAATAAAGTGTGCAACAAAAACGGAGCCACGATGTCCACCTGACATACCCCAAGTATGTAGCACCTCCATAATTGATCACAAAAGGCTCTTAAAGTCCGGCATGGTATTCAAGCCGCCTGGTTGTATTGTGCCCAGTCTGAACATCCACTGGGCCTCGCGCTTCAGAAGTTGCTTGTTCCGGTCACCCCCCCGATCCAATGGGGGTATATGATCAATTAGGATATAACGAATAGAGGAAACTGAATGTCCCTTTTTGGCGCAATGTCGCGCCACTGGCTGCTCAGAATCTCCTTGTTTGAGTGCAGTTCTTATGGCGTGGCGATGGTTTGCCATACGTTCACGGAGTGTGCCAGATGTTTTCCCTACATAGAAACAGGAACATGGGCAAAATAATAAATATATTACGTGAGTGGTAGTACACGTAATAGAATGCCTGATAGAAAATGTCCGATTTGTGTGTGGATGATGGAACACTTTAGTACCCACTAGGCCATTGCATGTTGTGCAGCCCAGACAGCGATAAGATCCCTTGATATTCCTTTTGATCCCAGTCTGGTAACATTGCTTAGGGTCTGTTTTCATCAATAGATCCTTTAGATTAGTCCCCCTCTTGAACCCAACCATAGGTTGTAAATTGTGAGTGAATGTAAGCTTGGGGTCAGAAGACATAATTGGCCAGTGTTGGCGAAGAATCTTGCCCACATTTTTTGTCACTGGAGTGAAAGTGGTAGACATAATGAGCTTATCCCTAGTGTCCCTTTTAGGTTTAGGTAGAATCAAATCCGACTGTGTTAATGTTACAGCGGATTCCATGGCATCTTGAATTACTGAGATCTTGTATCCCCTGTTCTGGAATCTCTCACCCACTCCTTTCAATTGGGAGACCCCAGTTTCGGCATTAGAATTATTACTCATAGTTCTTATGCATTGTGATTTTACTATGCCTTTTAGTAGCGCTGGGGGATGGCAACTGTCCGCAACTGTCCGCCCTTAGTATAGAGTTGCGATCAGTGGGCTTATGATACAATGGTACTGAAGTATTTTTTTATTTTTTAACTTAACATAAGTTATGACACCTACGGGTGGTTATTTATGTTGTACACTATCACCCTGGTTACTGTCACTATGACAACTTGACGCACAAACACTATCAAATATTTATCTGACACAGCTTCAGATAGTTATGCCACTGTTTACACATGCTTGCTTATTTGATTTTTTTGTCACAATATTATGTTACCTAAGTTTGTTAAACATGTAGATTGAATATGTTCACCAGTATACAGTGGGACCGAAAACCGGAAGTGATGTATGGGAACTTCCGGTTTCGGACAACACTGTGGAACGCAAGATGCGTTCCAATCTCGAAATATTGGCGCACTTTCTTGGAGAGGCACTAAGGTTGGTGTGATTTAATTTGTATGAAACACTATAAATGAGTTACTTTTTGTCTATTTTGTATGCTGATGAAGGGGTTGTGAACCCCGAAAACGTTCCATTAAATTGTTTTTTTGAAGAAGTCCTGAGAGTGCATTCTCTTGTTTTCTATTCTATATATATATATATGTGTGTGTGTGTGTGTGTGAGTGGGCGTATATGTGTATATATGTGTGTGTGTGTATATATATATATATATATGTGTGTGTGTATGTGTGTGCAGGGGTGGAACTACAGGGGGTGCAGAGTTTGCAACTGCGACCGGGCCCCCGAGGGTGCGAGCCCAGTTTAAAAAAAAAAATATATATATTTTTTTATTTCAATAAAAAACGTTGACCTGCCACTGCCTGCACTGATATCATGTGAGTGTGACATGATGCTTCACTAGTGTCTCTGTTTCTGACTACAGGGGTTAGTGTTTCTGTTTTACCCATTGGTGTTTATGTGTGTGTGTTATTGTATGTGTGTATATATGTATGTGACTGTGTGTATATTTATGAATGTATGTGTGTATGTATATATGTGTGTGCATTTATGTGTGTGTGTGTATGTATGTGACTGTGTGTGTATTTATGCATGTGTGTGTATGTATGTGACTGTGTGTATATTTATGCATGTGTGTGTGTATGTATGTGACTGTGTGTATATTTATGCATGTGTGTGTGTATGTATGTGACTGTGTGTGTATTTATGCATGTGTGTTTATGTATGTGACAGTGTGTGTATTTATGCGTGTATGTGTATGTATGTAACAGTGTGTGTATTTATGCATGTATGTGTGTGTTTGTATTTATGTGACTGTGTGTATATGTCACAGTCACATATATACATACACACATACACACACACACATACATGCATAAATGTACACACAGTCACATACATACACACACACATACATGCATAAATAAGTATGTATGTGAATGTGTGTATATTTATGCATGTGTGTGTATGTTTGTGACAGTGTGTGTATTTATGCGTGTATGTATGTGACTGTGTGTGTATGTATGCATGTGTGTGTGTATGTATTTGACTGTGTGTGTATTTATGCATGTGTGTGTGTGTATGCATGTGACTGTGTGTGTATTTATGCATGTGTGTGTATGTATGTGACTGTGTGTGTATTTATGCATGTGTGTGTATGTATGTGACAGTGTGTGTATTTATGCATGTATGTGTGTGTGTGTGTGTGTATGTATGTGACTGTGTGTGCATTTATGCATGTATGTGTGTGTGTGTATGTGTGTATGTATATATGTGACTGTGTGTGTATTTATGCATGTATGTGTGTGTGTGTGTATTTTAGTGGAACCAGCAAATTACAGACCTTGTAACTGCAGCATGGGGGGGGGGCGGGGGGTAAACAGTGTCACTATACAGTACCACTATATACAGTACGGGGGGGCTGGACCATGTCACAGACTACTGTGGTCACTTTATAAAGTACTGGGATGGGTAGGGTTTAGGCCAGTCATCTCACCGGCAGATTACAGACTGTGTCACTAACTCACTATATACAGTACTGGTGGGTTAAACAGTGTCACTATATACAGTAATAGGGGGTCAGACCATCTCACAGACTGTAATCTGATTCACATTTTTGGATTATTGATAATACCGGAGAGTGCCTTATTAGATTTGGGACTATATGTGTGTATATATATATCTATATATGTGTGTGTGTGTGTGTATATGTGTATATATATATATATATATATATATATATATATATGTGTGTGTATATATATATATATGTGTGTGTGAGTGTGTGTATATGTGTATATATGTGTGTGTATATATATATATATATATATATATATATGTGTGTGAGTGTGTGTATATGTGTATATATATATATATATATATATGTGTGTGAGTGTGTGTATATGTGTATATATGTGTGTGTGTATATATATATATATATATATATATATATATGTAAGGACACAAGTAGAATGAGACTACTCAGAGGTCTGAGTAGAATCAAGCGATACTCTGCGTGTAGCGCTCGTCTAATAGGTGTAGGATGTATAAGGCAGCTATAAAGGACAGCTACTATATGGGGTAGGAACCCTAAGTAGTAGGAGTAAATGTAGACAAAAAAGGTTTTAACAGCGCCTGTACATCCACTATAACTGAAAATATTGTCAACTTGAATAGTTCATGAAAATCCTGTGGATATAGTCAGTCAGTGATGAATCGCCAAATATCAGGTGATATGAGATAAAAATTGGTATAAAATACCCTTACCAGATATTACCCCAATCTAATGAGGTAAGTATGCCGCACTGGGGGTATATGTAGGTAGCAAATCTCTTTCTGGATGCCGAAGCGTGTGGCTTTTCTGATTTCGTCTGCCTCCTGGAGTATGTGGGGATGTGGTTCTTGTAATGAAGATATCCCACAAGCTTCCTGTGCAGGTGTATATATAGCCTCTTGGAGTGATTCTCTATCCCGGTATAAACTTTCTCCTCCGTAGGGGTACCCAGGGAAACAAGAGAGCGTATATAGTGTAATACAGCTTTATTTTAACTTAAGCATATAAAATACAGCACACATTAAACTCACATTTATAACCCTCAAACACAATGAGGTATGTTCACAGCATGTAAGACCATTATAGGTCTCTCCAAGTATGTGTCAGATGGGGTTCCAAAATAGGTATATGGAGTATAAGGTGAGCAATGTCCGTAAAATGGCCACACAAGGCAAACAGATAATGACAATAAAAGAGTCTTATATAGTAAAAAAGGAGCTAGCTTACTAGCTTGACAACAATAAAACAATAGGTTAAATGAAAGCTAAAATATAAGGGTAGGGTATCTATATACAGTAATTTGACATTTATTTACACTTTTAGTGAAGAAAAAACTGTGGGAATTTTTTTTCCCCACAGTAAGTTCCCTTTATCCGGCACCAGAGTGTAGGGTTAATATTAAAACTAACTAGTGATTCTTCTAAAGGAGTGGCTGTTCTCTACAATCCCATTGTACTGTGGATTAGAATATTAGTACTCTCATGCCTTAACATAAACAATACATCATAAACTTCAGAAAATAAAACTACTGCAAAATAAGACCATGGGATCTATCTATCAAGCTCCGAACGGAGCTTGATGCCCCGTGTTTCTGGCGAGCCTGCAGGCTCGCCAGAAACAGCAGTTATGAAGCAGCGGTCTAAAGACCGCTGCTCCATAACCTGTCCGCTTGCTCTGAGCAGGCGGACAGACATCGCTGCAATTCAACCCGATCGAGTACGATCGGGTTGATTGACACCTCCCTGCTGGCAGCCGATTGGCCGCGAGACAGCAGGGGGCGGCGTTGTACCAGCAGCTCTTGTGAGCTGCTGGTGCAATGTTAAATGCAGAGAGCGTATTGCTCTCCGCATTTAGCGAGGTCTTGCGGACCCTGATCCGCACTGTTAGATCAGGTCTGCAAAACCTTTGATAAATAGAGGCCCATATATGTAGATGCTGACATACCTTAATATAAACATATCATATCCTGCAGAAAATAAACCTACTGCAAAATAAGACCATATAAAATAATTTACATCGTGCACATATGATTTATTGCTGCCGATCAAAAAAGAATAATTATTATTTACACATAACGGACGTGGGCCCACTTGTTATTAAATAACTCTGTCAAATTTGAAACAATTTAGTTCATATAAATGAAAAACTGTTCCTTGTTTGTATCCAAATTTATTCTCAAATGTATCCAAGAGAGCCAAGAGAGCCGTGTCTTACAATTGTTCCAGTTGTTGTCTATTCAACATAACATATAGGAATATTTTTTGATACTAGGGCTTGTATAAAGTGTTCTTGGATAGTAGGGCTTTTTATAAAGTGTTCGCTTTGTGCAGCGGTACAAGAGTGGGACTTATCGCTCACGTAGTTTAATGTTATTTATTTATTTATTTGTTTCAATTGGTTTATGTTCACCCCTGATGAAGGTGTGTGTATGTATATATGTGTGTGTATATATAGTGACGTGCAGTAATAGGAGGCAGGGGAGGCAGCGCCTCCCCTGTCAAATCAGAGAAAAAAAGTTTTAAAATCTGCTTAATAAAATTTATTTTATTTTTTTCTGGGTTTTTTTTTTTGGACAACACCCCCCCACCTAGGTACCCCCAACCCCCCCCCCCCCCCCCGCCAGCGCCACCTGATACAAATTATCAGGCGATGAACAATCCATTCCTGGCATGTTGCGCAATGAAGTAGAGGCTACATGGCTATGTTGGGTACTTGGCTAATTTTTAATGAGACATGAAAACCAGCGCCACCCAGTGGTGCTTCTTCGCGGCCCATGGGCTCCCAACAGAGGCTGCCGGCTCTCTAGCCGCCTCTTTGTTATGGAGCCAATCAGCAGAGTTGCACTGTCAAATAAGTGACAAGTCACATCACGTGACTTTCTTGGACTGGAGGGAACAGGGAAGAAGCCGCAGAGAGACTGAGTCATGTGTGACGAAGATGTATGCGGCGTGAGAAAAAAGGCAGCAAGACTCTTAGAGAGGACTCAGGAGAGCTGGTGCTGATCTGTGTGAGACTGAGGAGGAAGCTGCAAACGCAACTTGAAACTAAGGTCAGAGTCAGGACAGGAGAGCAGGAGTCTAGGTAGGAGCTGTAGTCATGTATGAGTGATCACTGATCAGACACAGAGGTTGCCCTAGCGTTAGGCGAGAGATTAAACTTTTTTTTAACTTTTCTTTAAATGTTCATATCTTGCCTGGATGAACACAATTACAGCCGACACATGGGCATTTGTTGTGAGAATAGAGGAGGGGTGGAGCAAATCGGGTTTGCATTGCAGCCTTTAGAAGCTGCATTGGCTCCTAGTTCATTTATTTGCTGAGAGTCTGGGGTGTACTGAGCTGTGGGGACAGGGTGGTAGCGTATGAGTAACCTGCAGCAGTGCTTCTCCCTCCCCCTTCCCTCTCTTCCCAGCGCGCGCGGAACTGTGCTGTTGTGACAGCATACAGACAGAGCAGGAGTTTGTTATTGGAAGAAGTGATTTAGAGCCCAGACAAAAGATAAGGTAAGGGGGCTGTGTCTGCAGGCTTCTGTCAACGGTAGCTCAAAATCCTTTTCCCATGTGCTGCCTGGCTGATCTAATAATATGTTCCTTTGCCAGCTTCTCCCTGATTATAAACTACATTCTTTAACCCCTACTTCCATGTTTAAGGTGAATAATTGTCCTGGAGCCCTCACCTCTTTTTTTTATCAAGATACCAGATATACCAATATTGTTTGATCTTGCATTTAATTTGCAAACTACTTTTTTAAAACTTTTCATCGTTTTTATATAAGGTCTATGGGCGCCATGTACTAAACGGCGGACGGACAGCTTCTTAACTCGTGAAGCTGTCCGCCCGCCTTCGCTACACACGGGCAGCGGATCTGTTGATCCGCTTGCCCGTATGTATCATTACACACTCATCGGAGTGTGTAATGCCCGCCCCTTCAATCGCGCGACCAATCACGCGACTGAAGGGGCTGTCAATCACCGAGAGCGAGCGTGCTCTTGGTGATTTTGCTTCGCCACCTAAGAGGTGGCGTAGGGTGTAGGAAGCAGCGGTCTAATGACCGCTGCTTCTTACATTGCGGGAAGCAGGTTCGCTGCTTCGTACATGGAGCCCTATGTGCTTAAATGTATACTTTATCATTTATAGTGTATATTTGCATTTAAAATTGTTCTGATAATCTATAACTGATGACTTCTACAGGGAGTGCAGAATTATTAGGCAAATGAGTATTTTGACCACATCATCCTCTTTATGCATGTTGTCTTACTCCAAGCTGTATAGGCTCGAAAGCCTACTACCAATTAAGCATATTAGGTGATGTGCATCTCTGTAATGAGAAGGGGTGTGGTCTAATGACATCAACACCCTATATCAGGTGTGCATAATTATTAGGCAACTTCCTTTCCTTTGGCAAAATGGGTCAAAAGAAGGACTTGACAGGCTCAGAAAAGTCAAAAATAGTGAGATATCTTGCAGAGGGATGCAGCACTCTTAAAATTGCAAAGCTTCTGAAGCGTGATCATCGAACAATCAAGCGTTTCATTCAAAATAGTCAACAGGGTCGCAAGAAGCGTGTGGAAAAACCAAGGCGCAAAATAACTGCCCATGAACTGAGAAAAGTCAAGCGTGCAGCTGCCAAGATGCCACTTGCCACCAGTTTGGCCATATTTCAGAGCTGCAACATCACTGGAGTGCCCAAAAGCACAAGGTGTGCAATACTCAGAGACATGGCCAAGGTAAGAAAGGCTGAAAGACGACCACCACTGAACAAGACACACAAGCTGAAACGTCAAGACTGGGCCAAGAAATATCTCAAGACTGATTTTTCTAAGGTTTTATGGACTGATGAAATGAGAGTGAGTCTTGATGGGCCAGATGGATGGGCCCGTGGCTGGATTGGTAAAGGGCAGAGAGCTCCAGTCCGACTCAGACGCCAGCAAGGTGGAGGTGGAGTACTGGTTTGGGCTGGTATCATCAAAGATGAGCTTGTGGGGCCTTTTCGGGTTGAGGATGGAGTCAAGCTCAACTCCCAGTCCTACTGCCAGTTTCTGGAAGACACCTTCTTCAAGCAGTGGTACAGGAAGAAGTCTGCATCCTTCAAGAAAAACATGATTTTCATGCAGGACAATGCTCCATCACACGCGTCCAAGTACTCCACAGCGTGGCTGGCAAGAAAGGGTATAAAAGAAGAAAATCTAATGACATGGCCTCCTTGCTCACCTGATCTGAACCCCATTGAGAACCTGTGGTCCATCATCAAATGTGAGATTTACAAGGAGGGAAAACAGTACACCTCTCTGAACAGTGTCTGGGAGGCTGTGGTTGCTGCTGCACGCAATGTTGATGGTGAACAGATCAAAACACTGACAGAATCCATGGATGGCAGGCTTTTGAGTGTCCTTGCAAAGAAAGGTGGCTATATTGGTCACTGATTTGTTTTTGTTTTGTTTTTGAATGTCAGAAATGTATATTTGTGAATGTTGAGATGTTATATTGGTTTCACTGGTAAAATTAAATAATTGAAATGGGTATATATTTGTTTTTTGTTAAGTTGCCTAATAATTATGCACAGTAATAGTCACCTGCACACACAGATATCCCCCTAAAATAGCCATAACTAAAAACAAACTAAAAACTACTTCCAAAACTATTCAGCTTTGATATTAATGAGTTTTTTGGGTTCATTGAGAACATGGTTGTTGTTCAATAATAAAATTAATCCTCAAAAATACAACTTGCCTAATAATTCTGCACTCCCTGTAAAGTAATAACAATTACATTCATTTTTGCCAAAGTAAATATATATATTAATTTTTATGGATGTTTTTATGCAAGTGTATGTATGTATGCATGAATGTTTGTAAATAGACATGCACGCCTGTGTGTGTGTGTGTGTGTATTTTGTGTGTGTGAGCATGTATTTATGTATGCCCTTGCACGGCCAGTCTGTAGCTTGTAAATCTGTCAGATTTTTTATTTTATTTACAAAATAGCCATAGGTGTTTCATTCCAGGTCTTCTGCAGATATGATATTCACACACACCCAATATGATATTCACACACACACACACAATTAGGCATTGGACATTCAAACCAGTTCTCTGTAGGATACATTGGAAACCTAAAATATAATGTGGGTTTGGAACATGTTGAACAGCTGTATGTTTTGGAGGATTTTGTTCAGTCTACGGCAATTCTGGGCTCTCTCACAGTTAGATAAAAAGGTTAATTTATTGTATGTGATATCTCTAAGTTTTAGAGACTGTAAAATCATGTATAAACTGCAATTAGCTCTTTAGCTGCTATCAATTATCTTGTTCAGCAAAGATTCTTTCATCACTCAGAGCATACAATTTTAAACAACTTTCCAATTTACTGTTATTTGCAAATTTGCTTCATTCTTTTGGCATCTTTTGTTAAATAAACATCATTTCACTACTGGGACCTAGCTAACCACATTGGGTGAGCCAATGACAAGAGGCATATATGTGCAGCCACCAATCAGCAGTTAACTCCCAGTAGGGCATTTCTGCTCCTATGCCTACCTAGGTATGGTTTTCAACAAATGATACCAAGAGAACACAGCAAATCAAATAACAGAAGTAAATAGCGAAGTTGTTTAAAATTGCAATTCTAGGTAACTGAAGAGGTAAATAAGTGTGTGTGTCCCTCTGTTTGTGTCCTTGTGTATGCGTGTGTCATTGTGCATGTGTGCCCTTGTGTGTGTATGTGTCCCCATGAGTGTGTGTGTCCCTGTGTGTGAGTCCCTTTGTGTTTGTCTTTGTCCATCTGTTTGTATCATTTATTATTGTATCTAATATATCAGCACTCTGGTTCTGATACTAGCCAATGCCTCACCAGCCACTGACCTCACTGCACGTCACTATATATATATATATATATATATGTGTGTGTGTGTGTATATATATATATATATATATATATGTGTGTGTATATATATATATATATATATATATATATATATATATGTGTGTGTGTGTGTGCTCGTGTATATATATATGTGTGTGTGTATATGTGTGTGTGCTCGTGTATATATATATGTGTGTGTGTATGCGTATATATATATGTGTGTGTGTGTACTCGTGTATATATATATATGTGTGTGTGTGTGTGCTCGTGTATATATATATGTGTGTGTGTATATGTGTGTGTGCTCGTGTATATATATATGTGTGTGTGTATGCGTATATATATATGTGTGTGTGTGTATGCGTATATATATATGTGTGTGTGTGTACTCGTGTATATATATATGTGTGTGTGTGTGCGTATATATATGTGTGTATATGTTTGTGTGTGTCTGCTGGTTCCCCCTGCTGATTAATCGGGGTAGATTTATTAAATGCCGGGCGGACATGATTTGCTGCAGCGAATGATGTCTGTCCGGCTTTGCTAAATGCCAAAAGCATTCGCATCCGAACAAGTTAAGGAGCAGCGGTCTTATGACCACTGCTTCTTAGCTTAAGTTTCTGGCGAGCAGGAAACTTCAGGGGTAGATTTCCGCATCCGCTGCTTGGTAAATCTACCCCATTATCATTAAGCTCTCTCTTTTAACCCCTTATCAGCTTGCTCCCCTGATGTGCTATCAGTTTTAGCTCTGTCTTTTAGCACCGTAACTGCCAGCGCCTTCTGCTGATCCATTATCTCTTAGCTCTCTCTTTTAACCCTTTATCTGCTGGCTCCCCTGCTGACCTTTCATCTGTTCACTATCTTTCTTAACCGTTTTTCTGCTGGCTACCCCTGCTGGTTCATTATTTTCTATCTCTCTCTTAAAGGGACAGTATACACTCATTTGCATATAACTGTATGTAATAGACCCTACTATAAAGAATAAGATGCACAGATACTGATATAAAAATCCAGTATAAAACTGTTTAAAAACGTACTTAGAAGCTGTCAGTTTAGCTCTGTTGAAAAGGTAGCTGGAAAGCCCACTGCAAGTGGCAAATAAGACCCTCCCCCCCCTCCCCCTTCTTTTGCATATGAAAAGACCCTTTACACAAACAGGAGCAAGCTGGAGAAGGTAGCTGACGATATTCACATAAAACTTTGGGGCTTGGTTAGGAGTCTGAAAATCAGAGCAATGTTCTTTAAAAATAAGCAAAATTATACATTTTTAAAAAAAAAAAAAAAAAAACTTTATGGGCTTTATAAATAGATCATCTACAAAACATTTATGCAAAGAAAAAATGAGCGTATAATGGCCCTTTAAGGGGAAAGTGTAGAGTGAAATGTTTTTGCAATACTTAGTCTACCAGCTGCATAATATTAAATGTTTAGGATATGGCTTGTTTGGATTTATTTTTGTATATAAAATAGATGAGTGTGCTCACTGAAACTACCACCCAGTGTTCTCAAGACCATACCCACTTAAATGGACTGATCTTGCAGTGACAGCAGACCTGCTTTTATCTAGTCTATACATAAAGGCCAGTCCTTGACATTTTTATTAGAACTGGGAATGTTTCAATGAGCAAAAGCAGCTATTTCAATTGTATGAATGAACCTAAAGAAGCAATTTCAATGCATTTAATACTATGCAGCTACCAGGTACCACGCCTGGAAGTACAATAAGGAGAAAAAAATACAGTGAACTGTCCCTTTAATAATAATAATAAAGTCCTGTATGTGTATTCAGAACCATTTCTTTTGTAAGTTGCTTTGTATCAGACAAGTGAATTATAGGTTTGGCTTCTTTAATATAAATAGTTTACAAAAATTCTAAAGAAATAAAATCCATGCAGCACAAGTATTTATCAGTTGCTAATTCGGACTGATGTTTACATTACAAGGACACTGAAGTTAGTATGATTTCCACATAGTCGCATTCCAGTAAGTTACACAATTATTCATTCCCTCAGGGCTTCTGTGTGAACGTGTTTTGGAATGTTCTAGATTGAAAGTTACCACGGGAATAGGAACCTCCATCCCCCCTGTATTTGTCTGTAAAATTTTGTCTTTTATCGTATTGTTTCTCCATTACCCATGGACAGCGCTGCGGAATCTGTTGGCACTTTATAAATAAAGAATAATAATATCCTAAAAAAACAGTAACATGTAATATGTGTAGACTTGATGGGACATGCACAAGGCTACCCAATGTAATCAGTAACATGTAATATTGGTAGACTTGATGGGACATGCATAAGGCTATCCTAAGTAAACAGTAACATGTAATATGTGTAGACTTGATGGGACATGCACAAGGCTACCCAAAGTAATCAGTAACATGTAATATCGGTAGACTTGATGGGACATGCATAAGGCTATCCTAAGTAAACAGTAACATGTAATATGTGTAGACTTGATGGGACATGCATAAGGCTATCCTAAGTAATCAGTGACATGTAATATGTGTAGATTTGATGGGACATGCATAAGGCTATCCTAAGTAAACAGTAACATGTAATATGTGTAGAGTTGATGGGACATGCATAAGGCTATCCTAAGTAATCAGTGATATGTAATATGTGTAGACTTGATGGGACATGCATAAGGCTATCCTAAGTAAACTGTAACATGTAATATGTGTAGAGTTGAGGGGACATGCATAAGGCTATCCTAAGTAAGCAGTAACATGTAATACGTGTAGACTTGATGGGACATGCATAAGGATATCCTAAGTAATTAGTGACATTTAATATGTGTAGACTTGATGGGACATGCATAAGGTTATCCTAAGTAAACAGTAACATGTAATATGTGTAGACTTGATGGGACATACATAAGGCTATCCTAATAAAACAGTAACATGTAATATGTGTAGACTTGATGGGACATGCATAAGGCTATCCTAATAAAACAGTAACATGTAATATGTGTAGACTTGATGTGACATGCATAAGGCTATACTAAGTAATCAGTAACATGTAATATGTGTAGACTTGATGGGACATGCATAAGGCTATCCTAAGGAAACAGTAGCATGTAATATGTGTAGACTTGATGGGACATACATAAGGCTATCCTAATAAAACAGTAACATGTAATATGTGTAGACTTGATGGGACATGCATAAGGCTATCCTAAGGAAACAGTAGCATGTAATATGTGTAGACTTGATGGGACATACATAAGGCTATCCTAATAAAACAGTAACATGTAATATGTGTAGACTTGATGGGACATGCATAAGGCTATCCTAAGTAAACAGTAACATGTAAGATGTGTAGACTTGATGGGACATGCATAAGGCTATCCTAAGGAAACAGTAACATGTAATATGTGTAGACTTGATGGGACATGCATAAGGCTATCCTAATAAAACAGTAACATGTAATATCTGTAGACTTGATGGGACATGCATAAGGCTATCCTAAGTAATATGTAACATGTAATATGTGTAGACTTGATGGGACATGCATAAGGCTATACTAAGTAAACAGTAACATGTAATATGTGTAGACTTGATGGGACATACATAAGGCTATCCTAATAAAACAGTAACATGTAATATGTGTAGACTTGATGGGGCATGCATAAGGCTATCCTAAGAAAACAGTAACATGTAATATGTGTAGACTTCATGGGACATGCATAAGACTATCCTAAGGAAACAGTATCATGTAATATGTGTAGACTTGATGGGACATGCATAAGGCTATCCTGATAAAACAGTAACATGTAATATGTGTAGACTTGATGGGACATACATAAGGCTATCCTAAGGAAACAGTAACATGTAATATGTGTAGACTTGATGGGACATGCATAAGGCTATCCTAAGGAAACAGTAACATGTAATATGTGTAGACTTGATGGGACATGCATAAGGCTATCCTAAGGAAACAGTAACATGTAATATCTGTAGACTTGATGGGACATGCATAAGGCTATCCTAAGGAAACAGTAACATGTAATATGTGTAGACTTGATGGGGCATGCATAAGGCTATCCTAAGTAATCAGTAAGATGTAATATGTGTAGACTTGATGGGACATGCATAAGGCTATCCTAAGTAATCAGTAACATGTAATATGTGTAGAATTGATGGGACATGCATAAGATATCCTAATAAAACAGTAACATGTAATATGTGTAGACTTGATGGGACATACATAAGGCTATCCTAGGTAATAAGTAACATGTAATATGTGTAGACTTGATGGGACATGCATAAGGCTATCCTAAGGAAACAGTAACATGTAATATCTGTAGAATTGATGGGACATGCATAAGGCTATCTTAAGGAAACAGTAACATGTAATATGTGTAGACTTGATGGGACATATATAAGGCTATCCTAAGGAAACAGTAACATGTAATATGTGTAGACTTGATGGGACATGCATAAGGCTATACTAAGTAATCAGTAACATGTAATATGTGTAGACTTGATGGGACATGCATAAGGCTATCCTAAGGAAACAGTAACATGTAATATGTGTAGACTTGATGGGACATATATAAGGCTATCCTAAGGAAACAGTAACATGTAATATGTGTAAACTTGATGGGACATGCATAAGGCTATCCTAAGTAATAAGTAACATGTAATATGTGTAGACTTGATGGGACATGCATAAGGCTATCCTAAGTAATCAGTAACATGTAATATGTGTAGATTTGATGGGACATGCATAAGGCTATACTAAGGAAACAGTAACATGTGATATGGGTAGACTTGATGGGACATACATAAGGCTATCCTAAGGAAACAGTAACATGTAATATGTGTAGACTTGCTGTGACATGCATAAGGCTAGCCTAAGAAAACAGTAACATGTAATATGTGTAGACTTGATGAGACATGCATAAGGCTATACTAAGGAAACAGTAACATGTAATATGTGTAGACTTGATGGGACATACATAAGGCTATCCTAAGGAAACAGTAACATGTAATATGTTTAGACTTGATGGGACATACATAAGGCTATACTAAGGAAACAGTAGCATGTACTATGTGTAGACTTGATGGGACATACATAAGGCTATCCTAAGTAATAAGTAACATGTAATATGTGTAGACTTGATGGGACATACATAAGGCTATCCTAAGGAAACAGTAGCATGTAATAAGGGTAGACATGATGGGACATACATAAGGCTATCCTAATTAAACAGTAACATGTAATATGTGTAGACTTGATGGGACATACATAAGGCTATACTAAGCAAACAGTAATATGTAATATGTGTAGACTTGATGGGACATGTATAAGGCTATCCTAAGGAAACAGTAACATGTAATATGTATAGATTGATGGGATATACTTAAGGCTATCCTAAGTAATCAGTGACATGTAATATGTGTAGACTTGATGGGACATACATAAGGCTATCCTAAGAAAACAGTAACATGTAATATGTGTAGACTTGATGGGACATGCATAAGGCTATCCTAAGAAAACAGTAACATGTAATATGTGTAGACTTGATGGGACATGCATAAGGCTATCCTAAGTAATCAGTAACATGTAATATGTGTAGACTTGATGGGACATGTATAAGGCTATCCTAAGGAAACAGTAACATGTAATATGTGTAGACTTGATGGGACATGCATATGGCTATCCTAAGGAAACAGTAACATGTAATATGTGTAGACTTGATGGGACATGCATAAGGCTATCCTAAGGAAACAGTAACATGTAATATGTGTAGACTTGATGGGACATGCATAAGGCTATACTAAGTAATCAGTAATATGTAATATGTGTAGACTTGATGGGACATGCATAAGGCTATCCTAAGAAAACAGTAACATGTAATATGTGTAGACTTGCTGGGACATACATAAGGCTATCCTAAGGAAACAGTAACATGTAATATGTGTAGACTTGATGGGACATGGATAAGGCTATCCTAAGGAAACAGTAACATGTAATATATGTAGACTTGATGGGACATGCATAAGGCTATCCTAAGGAAACAGTAACATGTAATATGTATAGACTTGATGGGACATGTATAAGGCTATCCTAATAAAACAGTAACATGTAATATGTGTAGACTTGATGGGACATGTATAAGGCTATCCTAATAAAACAGTAACATGTAATATGTGTAGACTTAATGCGACATGCATAAGGCTATCCTAATAAAACAGTAACATGTAATATGTGTAGACTTGATGGGACATGCATAAGGCTATACTAAGTAATCAGTAACATGTAATATGTGTAGACTTGATGGGACATACATAAGGCTATCCTAAGTAATAAGTAACATGTAATATGTGTAGACTTGATGGGACATGCATAAGGCTATACTAAGTAAACAGTAACATGTAATATGTGTAGACTTGATGGGACATGCATAAGGCTATCCTAAGTAATAAGTAATATGTAATATGTGTAGACTTGATGGGACATGCATAAGGCTATCCTAAGGAAACAGTAACATGTAATATGTGTAGACTTGATGGGACATGCATAAGGCTATCCTAAGTAATAAGTAATATGTAATATGTGTAGACTTGATGGAACATGCATAAGGCTATCCTAAGGAAACAGTAACATGTAATATGTGTAGACTTGATGGGACATACATAAGGCTATCCTAAGTAATCAGTAACATGTAATATGTGTAGATTTGATGGGACATGCATAAGGCTATACTAAGGAAACAGTAACATGTAATATGGGTAGACTTGATGGGACATACATAAGGCTATCCTAAGGAAAAAGTAACATGTAATATGTGTAGACTTGATGGAACATGCATAAGGCTATCCTAAGAAAACAGTAACATGTAATATGTGTAGACTTGATGGGACATGCATAAGGCTATCCTAATAAAACAGTAACATGTAATATGTGTAGACTTAATGCGACATGCATAAGGCTATCCTAATAAAACAGTAACCTGTAATATGTGTAGACTTGATGGGACATGCATAAGGCTATACTAAGTAATCAGTAACATGTAATATGTGTAGACTTGATGGGACATACATAAGGCTATCCTAAGTAATAAGTAACATGTAATATGTGTAGACTTGATGGGACATGCATAAGGCTATACTAAGTAAACAGTAACATGTAATATGTGTAGACTTGATGGGACATGCATAAGGCTATCCTAAGTAGTAAGTAATATGTAATATGTGTAGACTTGATGGGACATGCATAAGGCTATCCTAAGGAAACAGTAACATGTAATATGTGTAGACTTGATGGGACATGCATAAGGCTATCCTAAGTAATAAGTAATATGTAATATGTGTAGACTTGATGGAACATGCATAAGGCTATCCTAAGGAAACAGTAACATGTAATATGTGTAGACTTGATGGGACATGCATAAGGCTATCCTAAGTAATAAGTAATATGTAATATGTGTAGACTTGATGGAACATGCATAAGGCTATCCTAAGGAAACAGTAACATGTAATATGTGTAGACTTGATGGGACATGCATAAGGCTATCCTAAGTAATAAGTAATATGTAATATGTGTAGACTTGATGGAACATGCATAAGGCTATCCTAAGGAAACAGTAACATGTAATATGTGTAGACTTGATGGGACATGCATTAGGCTATCCTAAGTAATAAGTAATATGTAATATGTGTAGACTTGATGGGCCTTTTTGGTTCTTATCTACCGTCAAATTATGTTTCTATGCTTTGTGGTGATTAATTAATAAAATTTCTGCTTCTTATACAGAGCACTGGATGAAGCTGAGAATGACGACTCATGCTTGCGTTACTCTCCAACTGGTTCTTCTTGCAATCATCGCAACGCCATCGGTTCTTACGGTGCGGTATTTTGTTTTCTGTTCTCTCATATAATTTCATTATTTTATGGAGAGACAAGAACCTATATTTAAGCACAATGAGCCAGATTAAAGGAACACAAATATGCAAGCAGTATTTAACCTTAAAGGGACACTAAATCCAATTTTTTTTCTTTCATGATTAAGATAGAGCAGGAATTTACTCCTATTATTAATTTTTCTTTGTTCTCTTGTTATCTTTATTTGAATAAACACGAATCTAGGCTTAGGAACTTGCCCATTTTTGGTTCAGCACCCTGGGTAGAGCTTGCTGATTGGTAGCAAATTGTAGTGCTACCCAGGGTGTTGAACCAAAAATGGGCTGGTTCCTAAGCTTACATTCCTGCTTTTCAAATAAAGATAGCAAAAGAAAAAAAAAATGATAGTAGGAGTAAATTAGAACGCTGCTTAAAATTGCTGCTCTATCGGAATCATGAAAAAATAAATTTGGGTACAGTATCCCTTTAATTGAGCCTGGCACTGTGTTGTTGTTGATGTTGTTTTACCTTTCCAGGTAAATGGGGACCTTGTCAAGATTCACAGCCTTCATGTTGACTCGCTGATCACCTCCCGCTTTGCCCGAAACGTCATCACAAGCAGCGTCTCAAACCTGGCAAATGAGTCTAAAGAAATCTTCTTTGAGGTTGAACTTCCTAAATCTGCATTTATTAGCAACTTCAGCATGTGAGTGCCTGTCGTGTAATCAGAAGTAAATACAAACTCTAACATGTGCAGAACACAGAGTTAGAATTCATTCCAAAAAAAGCAAAGAAATGGCTAAAACATATGACCTAAGTCCACAAAACCCATTGAGAACTATAGAAGAAAAATGTATGGGGGGGTGCATGGTGGTGCAAAATCACCCCCCTTTTAACTGAGGAGGAGAATGAAAACATACAGCCACACCCATGAGGAACCAGTCATGCCCCTAACCACTCAGTAACACCCTACACCACCTGTCACCCCACTCTGCTGACTACACCCTCATAACATCCATTGCCCCATTCATCGACTCCCTCCCATTTATTGTGTGCTCAAAACAATACTGATCACAGCAGCCCCCTACTTTGCTGTATGGGTCTGGGCCTTGGCTGCTTCACCAGCTGGGCTCCCTGGTCCCTCATGAGATTGTGATGTAATAAGTGATATCTCATGCTATGATGTCATGCTGTGATAACATTTTGATGTCATTAATTAGCTGGAGGATCCTACAATCCTACATATTTTTTTATTTATCTAAAAAAATGTAAGGCTGTTGTTGAAAGTTTTGTTTTGCGTAATGTATTTTATTTGCTTGCTTTGCCCAGAGAATCATTATTACTCTCACTAACGCTCCCTGTAGCTATTAATCCATAACTCCTTACTGTAACTCTGCACCTTCCTATCCAGGGCCCGTTTGCATACGCGCGTAAATAACCAGCCATTACAAGTGTGACTGAGTCTGTACACATGGAAGGGATCTCAACATTACAAGAAAAAAAAGAAAAGAAAAAAAGACTAAAGCACACTGGTTATTTCAAGCGTATATGTAACTGTGATCTGGACTGTTTAGCACCTGCTTACTATTATATTAAACCCTCGATGTTTAAATAGACATAGAAGGCAACATTTAAGGACCATTAAATACAGTAGAGTTGCATAATCAACAAATACATTATAAAAAGACAATGCCTGAATTTCATGTAAGTAGTAGATTATATTCTGATACATTTCAAACGCATTTCTATTTTCCCAGCCTACAGCATCATGTGACAGTCATCAGCCAATCACAAACAAATATACATAAACACCTTGAACTCTTGCACATGCTCAACAGATGGTGCCTCAGAAAGTGTGCATTTAAAAAAAAGATTGTGCACATTTTGATAACAAAAGTAAATTAAATTTTTGTTTATTTGCATGCTCTGTCTGATTAATGTCATTTTAGCTTTTGTGTCACTTTATATTAAAAGTCACATGCACACTCCTGAGCCCACCTCAGAATCCTCTCAATGTAAGTTTCAACATAGGAAACCAAGCAAAAGAGGCCAGTTTGGTAAAGAAAATTGAAAGTTTTCTAGAAAATTGTAGAGATATTTTTACCTAACAGTGGGCTTTGTTCCCATCTGAATGTATTATTTGTTTACATTTAATCCTATTTATCTAAGTACTCATCTTTTCTCTAACTCCACTTGCAGGACCATAGATGGGAAGACATACGTTGGAGTGGTGAAAGAAAAGAATGTAGCAGAGAAAGTGTACAAAAAAGCAGTGTCCCGTGGACAAAGTGCTGGAATTGTGAGGTGTGAAGCAGCATTGGGAGTCGGGACCCCCCTTGTGTATAAATCTGATTACATTCCTTTAGGTCAATAGAGGGAAAGGACCACCCCTTTTTTTGATTGGTCTACCTGTACTTAAGTAATTATAGCCTCTAACCCAGCTATCGGCCCCTAAATGATCTTTTCATTATGGAGAGGTCCAAGGTACAGTATCTCAATGTACATGAGTGGGTAGTTAGTGCATAACTTTGTGTCAGAGCCGATTGTCCTCTTCAATTGGAAGTTCTACTGTGATCACCTCTCACTTATTTTAAATAGGGCCTCAGGAAGACTTTTGGAGAGATTCAAGGTGTCAGTTACTGTGGCCGCCCAAAACAAGGTCAATTTCCAGCTGATTTATGAAGAGTTGCTGATAAGAAAGTTTGGTCAATACCAGCTTCTCCTGAAGATTCAACCAAAGCAGCTGGTGGAGGACTTCCAGGTGTGTATGAGGTTCCTTGGGGCAGGGGTGACAAATCTTTTTGAGAAACTAGTGAACATCTATTGAAAAATTCTTGCACATGGCAGTGGTATCTTTATTATTATTTATATTTCCTTTTAGTGTTGTGCTCAATTATTAATTTATCTTATACTAAAACTTTACTAATCCTGACGTGAAGAGAAGACCAATGTACTGCAGAGGTTGGTTACAGTGTGTGTAAAAAGGGCCTTTATCATTGGTGTGAGTGTGTGTACCTCGCTGTCTGTTTTGCCGTCCCCGTCCCCCCTGCTAGTGCACAAACACCACTTATAGTAAACTTTTAAGACTGGCGTGTTAGCAAACATATTTCAAGTTGAAAGTAAATTGTTTGTGCACAAACAAAACCCGATGCATGCTAACTTCAGGACTTTGGATATCGCAACCACCTTAAAGGGACACTGAACCCAAATTTTTTCTTTTGTGATTCAGATAGAGCATGAAATTATTTTTTTTTTACATTCTTTATTTACAATAATGCGTAAGACATGTATACATAAATTTAAACCCCAAACGGGGTATACAAGAGGAGGAAAAAAAAGATCAGACAATATATAATTGCATAGAGAGCTATAGTTCCATAGCTTTACAATTTCAGTTACACATTATTAATTTTTTCATATTATATACAAAAAAAGGAAAACAAACACACAATAAAATAAACTAAAACAACAGAACAAAAAAACAGAATTTATGCTTACCTGATAAATTACTTTCTCCAACGGTGTGTCCGGTCCACGGCGTCATCCTTACTTGTGGGATATTCTCTTCCCCAACAGGAAATTGCAAAGAGCCCAGCAAAGCTGGTCACATGATCCCCCCTAGGCTCCGCCTTCCCCAGTCATTCGACCGACGTAAAGGAGGAATATGCATAGGAGAAATCATATGATACCGTGGTGACTGTAGTTAGAGAAAATAATTCATCAGACCTGATTAAAAAACCAGGGCGGGCCGTGGACCGGACACACCGTTGGAGAAAGTAATTTATCAGGTAAGCATAAATTCTGTTTTCTCCAACATAGGTGTGTCCGGTCCACGGCGTCATCCTTACTTGTGGGAACCAATACCAAAGCTTTAGGACACGGATGATGGGAGGGAGCAAATCAGGTCGCCTAGATGGAAGGCACCACGGCTTGCAAAACCTTTCTCCCAAAAATAGCCTCAGAAGAAGCAAAAGTATCAAATTTGTAGAATTTGGTAAAAGTGTGCAGTGAAGACCAAGTCGCTGCCTTACATATCTGATCAACAGAAGCCTCGTTCTTGAAGGCCCATGTGGAAGCCACGGCCCTAGTGGAGTGAGCTGTGATTCTTTCAGGAGGCTGCCGTCCGGCAGTCTCATAAGCCAATCGGATGATGCTTTTAAGCCAAAAAGAGAGAGAGGTAGAAGTTGCTTTTTGACCTCTCCTTTTACCAGAATAAACAACAAACAAAGAAGATGTTTGTCTGAAATCCTTTGTAGCTTCTAAGTAGAATTTTAGAGCACGAACTACATCCAAATTGTGCAATAAACGTTCCTTCTTTGAAACTGGATTAGGACACAAAGAAGGCACGACTATCTCCTGGTTAATATTTTTGTTAGAAACAACTTTCGGAAGAAAACCAGGTTTAGTACGCAAAACCACCTTATCTGCATGGAACACCAGATATGGAGGAGAACACTGCAGAGCAGATAACTCTGAAACTCTTCTTGCAGAAGAAATTGCAACCAAAAACAAAACTTTCCAAGATAATAACTTTATATCAACGGAATGTAGGGGTTCAAACGGAACCCCCTGAAGAACTGAAAGAACTAAATTGAGACTCCAAGGAGAAGTCAAAGGTTTGTAAACAGGCTTGATTCTAACCAGAGCCTGAACAAAAGCTTGAACATCTGGCACAGCCGCCAGCTTTTTGTGAAGTAAAACAGATAAAGCAGAAATCTGTCCCTTCAAAGAACTTGCAGATAATCCTTTCTCCAAACCCTCTTGTAGAAAGGATAGAATCTTAGGAATTTTTATCTTGTTCCATGGGAATCCTTTAGATTCACACCAACAGATATATTTTTTCCATATTTTATGGTAGATTTTTCTAGTTACAGGCTTTCTAGCCTGAACAAGAGTATCAATGACAGAATCTGAGAACCCTCGCTTTGATAAAATCAAGCGTTCAATCTCCAAGCAGTCAGTTGGAGCGAAGCCAGATTCGGATGTTCGAACGGACCTTGAACAAGAAGGTCCCGTCTCAAAGGTAGCTTCCATGGTGGAGCCGATGACATATTCACCAGGTCTGCATACCAAATCCTGCGTGGCCACGCAGGAGCTATCAAGATCACCGATACCCTCTCCTGTTTGATCCTGGCTACCAGCCTGGGAATGAGAGGAAACGGTGGGAACACGTAAGCTAGGTTGAAGGTCCAAGGTGCTACTAGTGCATCCACTAGAGTCGCCTTGGGATCCCTGGATCTGGACCCGTAGCAAGGAACCTTGAAGTTCTGACGAGACGCCATCAGATCCATGTCTGGAATGCCCCACAATTGAATTATTTGGGCAAAGATTTCCGGATGGAGTTCCCACTCCCCCGGATGAAACGTCTGACGACTCAGAAAATCCGCTTCCCAATTTTCCACTCCTGGGATGTGGATTGCAGACAAGTGGCAGGAGTGATTCTCCGCCCATTGAATTATTTTGGTTACTTCTTCCATCGCCAGGGAACTCCTTGTTCCCCCCTGATGGTTGATATACGCAACAGTCGTCATGTTGTCTGATTGAAACCTTATGAATTTGGCCTTTGCTAGCTGAGGCCAAGCCTTGAGAGCATTGAATATCGCTCTCAGTTCCAGAATGTTTATCGGTAGAAGAGATTCTTCCCGAGACCAAAGACCCTGAGCTTTCAGGGGTTCCCAGACCGCGCCCCAGCCCACCAGACTGGCGTCGGTCGTGACAATGACCCACTCTGGACTGCGGAAGCTCATCCCTTGTGACAGGTTGTCCGGGGTCAGCCACCAACGGAGTGAATCTCTGGTCCTCTGATCTACTTGTATCGTCGGAGACAAGTCTGTATAATCCCCATTCCACTGTCTGAGCATGCACAGTTGTAATGGTCTTAGATGAATTCGCGCAAAAGGAACTATGTCCATTGCCGCAACCATCAAACCTATTACTTCCATGCACTGCGCTATGGAAGGAAGAAGAACAGAATGAAGTACTTGACAAGAGCTTAGAAGTTTTGATTTTCTGGCCTCTGTCAGAAAAATCTTCATTTCTAAGGAGTCTATTATTGTTCCCAAGAAGGGGACTCTTGTTGACGGAGATAGAGAACTTTTTTCTGCGTTCACTTTCCACCCGTGAGATCTGAGAAAGTCTAGGACAATGTCCGTATGAGCCTTTGCTTGTGGCAGAGACGACGCTTGAATCAGTATGTCGTCCAAGTAAGGTACTACTGCAATGCCCCTTGGTCGTAGCACCGCTAGAAGGGACCCTAGTACCTTTGTGAAAATTCTTGGGGCAGTGGCTAATCCGAATGGGAGTGCCACGAACTGGTAATGTTTGTCCAGAAAGGCGAACCTTAGGAACCGATGATGTTCCTTGTGGATAGGAATATGTAGATACGCATCCTTTAAATCCACCGTGGTCATGAATTGACCTTCCTGGATGGTAGGAAGAATTGTCCGAATGGTTTCCATTTTGAATGATGGAACCCTGAGAAATTTGTTTAGGATCTTGAGATCCAAAATTGGTCTGAATGTTCCCTCTTTTTTGGGAACTATGAACAGATTGGAGTAGAATCCCATCCCTTGTTCTCTTAATGGAACAGGATGAATCACTCCCATTTTTAACAGGTCTTCTACACAATGTAAGAATGCCTGTCTTTTTATGTGGTCTGAAGACAATTGAGACCTGTGGAACCTTCCCCTTGGGGGTAGCTCCTTGAATTCCAGAAGATAACCTTGGGAGACTATTTCTAGGGCCCAAGGATCCAGAACATCTCTTGCCCACGCCTGAGCGAAGAGAGAAAGTCTGCCCCCCACCAGATCCGGTCCCGGATCGGGGGCCAACATCTCATGCTGTTTTGGTAGCAGTGGCAGGTTTCTTGGCCTGCTTACCTTTGTTCCAGCCTTGCATTGGCCTCCAGGCTGGCTTGGTTTGAGACGTATTACCCTCTTGCTTAGAGGATGTAGAACTTGAGGCTGGTCCGTTTCTGCGAAAGGGACGAAAATTAGGTTTATTTTTAGCCTTGAAAGACCTATCCTGAGGAAGGGCGTGGCCCTTTCCCCCAGTGATATCTGAAATAATCTCTTTCAAGTCAGGGCCAAACAGCGTTTTCCCCTTGAAAGGAATGTTAAGCAATTTGTTCTTGGATGACGCATCCGCTGACCAAGACTTTAGCCAAAGCGCTCTGCGCGCCACAATAGCAAACCCTGAATTTTTCGCCGCTAATCTAGCTAATTGCAAGGTAGCGTCTAAAGTAAAAGAGTTAGCCAATTTAAGAGCGTGGATTCTGTCCATAATCTCCTCATAAGAAGTATCTTTATCTAGCGACTTTTCTAGTTCATCGAACCAGAAACACTCTGCTGTAGTGACAGGAACAATGCATGAAATTGGCTGTAGAAGGTAACCTTGCTGAACAAACATCTTTTTAAGCAAACCTTCTAACTTTTTATCCATAGGATCTTTGAAAGCACAACTATCTTCTATAGGGATAGTAGTGCGTTTGTTTAGAGTAGAGACTGCCCCCTCGACCTTAGGGACTGTCTGCCATAAGTCCTTTCTGGGGTCGACTATAGGAAACAATTTCTTAAATATAGGGGGAGGGACAAAAGGTATGCCGGGCCTTTCCCATTCTTTGTTTACAATGTCCGCCACCCGCTTGGGTATAGGAAAAGCTTCGGGGGGCACCGGGACCTCTAGGAACTTGTCCATCTTACATAATTTCTCTGGAATGACCAAATTGTCACAATCATCCAGAGTAGATAACACCTCCTTAAGCAGAGCGCGGAGATGTTCCAATTTAAATTTGAATGTAATAACATCAGGTTCAGCTTGTTGAGAAATTTTTCCTGAATCTGAAATTTCTCCTTCAGACAAAACCTCCCTGGCCCCTTCAGACTGGTGTAAGGGCATGTCAGAACCATTATCATCAGCGCCCTCATGCTCTTCAGTATCTAAAACAGAGCAGTCGCGCTTTCGCTGATAAGTGGGCATTTTGGCTAAAATGTTTTTAATAGAATTATCCATTACAGCCGTTAATTGTTGCATAGTAAGAAGAATTGGCGCACTAGATGTACTAGGGGCCTCTTGTGTGGGCAAGACTGGTGTAGACACAGAAGGGGATGATGCAGTACCATGCTTACTCCCCTCACTTGAGGAATCATCTTGGGCATCATTTTCTCTAAATTGTTTGTCACATGCATCACATCTATTTAAATGAGAAGGAACCTTGGCTTCCTCACATACAGAACATAGTCTATCTGATAGTTCAGACATGTTAAACAGGCATAAACTTGATAACAAAGTACAAAAAACGTTTTAAAATAAAACCGTTACTGTCACTTTAAATTTTAAACTGAACACACTTTATTACTGAATATGCGAAAAAGTATGAAGGAATTGTTCAAAATTCACCAAAATTTCACCACAGTGTCTTAAAGCCTTAAAAGTATTGCACACCAAATTTGAAAGCTTTAACTCTTAAAATAACGGAACCGGAGCCGTTTTTATATTTAACCCCTATACAGTCCCTGGTATCTGCTTTGCTGAGACCCAACCAAGCCCAGAGGGGAATACGATACCAAATGACGCCTTCAGCAAGCTTTTTCAGTGTATCTGAGCTCCTCACACATGCATCTGCATGCCTTGCTTCCCAAAAACAACTGCGCATTAGTGGCGCGAAAATGAGGCTCTGCCTATGATTAGAGAAGGCCCCCAGTGAAAAAGGTGTCCAATACAGTGCCTGCCGTTTTTTTAAACAAATTCCCAAGATTAAAATAACTCCTCAAAGCTATAAACCATTAACCATGCTTATAAAATAATCGTTTTAGCCCAGAAAAATGTCTACCAGTCTTTAAAGCCCTTGTGAAGCCCTTAATTCTTGTTAATAAAATGGCTTACCGGATCCCATAGGGAAAATGACAGCTTCCAGCATTACCAAGTCTTGTTAGAAATGTGTCATACCTCAAGCAGCTAAAGTCTGCACACTGTTCCCCCCAACTGAAGTTACTTCATCTCAACAGTCCTGTGTGGAAACAGCCATCGATTTTAGTAACGGTTGCTAAAATCATCTTCCTCTTACAAACAGAAATCTTCATCTCTTTTCTGTTTCAGAGTAAATAGTACATACCAGCACTATTTTAAAATAACAAACTCTTGATTGAAGAATAAAACTACATTTAAACACCAAAAAACTCTTAACCATCTCCGTGGAGATGTTGCCTGTGCAACGGCAAAGAGAATGACTGGGGAAGGCGGAGCCTAGGGGGGATCATGTGACCAGCTTTGCTGGGCTCTTTGCAATTTCCTGTTGGGGAAGAGAATATCCCACAAGTAAGGATGACGCCGTGGACCGGACACACCTATGTTGGAGAAATACAAAACAAAACAAGACAGAACCAAGACAAAAACAAAACCAACAACAACAACAACAACAACAAATAAAAAGGGGGGGCGAAGGGGAGGGAAGTATTTACCGCAATCCTAATAGAACCAGGTCGGAATTTCGAAAATTATATATTAAATATTCCATTTCAGGAGGTGGAAGTGCTTTTATAAACGATGACCATTTGAGAAAGAACCTGATAATATCTTCCTCATTATCGGTACTAATATCAAGTTGTTCAAGGATACGTTGTTTGTTTAAACAGTTTTTAATTTCCGGGATACTAGGAACTGCCCACATTTTCCATTTTTTTAAGATAAGATATCTAACAGCCAATATGACAAGATTAATAAATTTGATATTAAGTTGCTTATTTTCCGAATTTAAAAGAAAAACTACATTCTTTGCTGACAGACTTATAGAGGGATCAGTAAGAATATTACAGAGCCAAAATTGAACTTTGAGCCACATATTTCTAATTTTTGGGCAGGTCCATATTATGTGCAAAAAGTTTGCCTGTGGGAGGGAACATTTAGGGCAAATACTAAAGTTCATGGTTCCACATTTAAATCCCTTTTCTGGGGTAAAGTAAGACGTGTATAGTAATTTCACATGCGACTCCCTCCAAGTAGCGGGAAGGGTTGCTCGACTAACTTCTTGAATTGAGGTATGAGGTATTTTAGAATCCAGTTCTTGATTCAATAATACTGACCATTTAAGGCAGATTCTATCAATATTAATTGTACCTGTCTTGGAGATCAGGATCGTGTAGCAAGGAGTAACTGACATAAGTCAATTTTTGACTAATACCAGCCAGTTCTCTAATATCCCTAAGGACCAATTCCATCCGTAATCATTAGAGCATGACATTTTAAGCAACTTTCTAATTTACTCCTATTATCAAATTTTCTTCATTCTCTTGGTATCTTTATTTGAAATGCAAGAATGTAAGTTTAGATGCCGGCCCATTTTTAGTGAACAACCTGGGTTGTCCTTGCTGATTGGTGGATAAATTCATCCACCAATAAAAAAGTGCTGTCCAGAGTTCTCAAACAAAAAAATAGCTTAGATGCCTTCTTTTTCAAATAAAGAGAGCAAGAGAACGAAGAAAAATTGATAATAGGAGTAAATTAGAAAGTTGCTTAAAATTGCATGCTCTATCTGAATCACGAAAGATAAAATTTGGGTTCAGTGTCCCTTTAACTTCTCCCCATAGAATTCAATGGAGGGCGTTTAAAAACAAAACTAACACTTATCGCTTGCATGCTAACCCGACACCACATTGGACCTACAACGCTAAACCCAAAGGTAGTTATGAATATTTTACTGTAAAACGTTTTTCATATGTTCAATGCTCTTGATATTTATGTGAATATTTTTTAGCGGAAACTATATAGATATGAGTGTAACACTTTATTTAAATTACGCTAGGAGGCCTATTTAATAACGGTCTGTCGGACTTGATCCGACAGTGCGGATCAGGTCCGACAGACCTCGCTGAATGCGGAGAACAATACGCTCTCTGTATTCAGCATTGCACCAGCAGCTCTTGTGAGCTGCTGGTGCAATGCCGCCCCCTGCAGATTCGCAGCTAATCAGCTGCCAGCAGGGGGTGTCAATCAACCAGATCGTACTCTATCGGGTTGATTTGTGGCGATGTCTGTCTGCCTGCTCAGAGCAGCCGGACAGGTTATGGAGAAGCGGTCTTTAGACAGCTGCTTCATAACTGCTGTTTCTGGCGAGCCTAAATGCTCGCCAGAAACACGGGGCATCAAGCTCCATATGGAGATTGATAGATAGGCCTCTAGGTCTTCACTCGTGCTAACCAGACAATTGCAAATTTTGTTTTTGCTCAAGCACTCTGTTTACTTTCAACTTGTAATACTCACTCAAGTTAGCGCGGTCACGACCCGCGCTTACTTTAGCGTGCCACTTGTAATCTAGCCCATAATATTTTTGAGTACTACAAAAAATTATTTCTGCTTTTTGCTATGTGTTTAACTCCTGCAAAGGTAAATACAAAGTCAAAGTTGTGCTCCTGAAGACCTTTTTGTTCAGGGAAGCTTATCACCCGACTCATTAACAAATGAGCTTCATACCTAACAGCTGCCCTCTATCTCCTCACTAATATCATTCTCACCGTTGCAGTCCTCACCTCCTGTTTCCCATCCTCCTACTCATCTAGATTGTAAGTTCCCATGGGAATAGGGCCCTCAATTCCTCCTGTATTTATCTGTAAAATTTTGTCTTATTGTATTGTTTCTCTATTGTACTGTTATCCTTGTACCCATGGGCAGCGCTGCGGAATCTGTTGGCGCTTTATAAATAAAGAATAATAATAATAATTTATCACCAAAAGTGAAATAAGAGAAGTATTCCTGTTTGCTATTTTAATACAGACGATGATTCAACTGATTTGATGATAGCTAAATAAAAAAAAGTTAGCAGGTCATTATTTTAAAGTTGCTTTAAAGGGACAGTAAAGTCATAATTAGACATTCATGATTTAGACAGAGCATATAATTTTAAACAACTTTCCAATGAACTTCTATTATTTTATTTGCTTCCTTCTCTTGTTATCCTTTGGTGAAAGTTGTATCTAGGTAAGCTCAGGAGCAGCAAAGAACCTAGCTGCTGATTGGTGGCTGCATATATAAACAGATTGTCATTGGCTTACACATGTGTTCAGTTAGAAACCAGTAGTGGATTGCTGCTCCTTCAACGGATTCAAGAGAATTAAACAAATTTGATTAAAAAAAAAATTGTTTCAAATTGTATGTTCTACATAAATCATGAAAGAAAAATGTTGGGTTTCATGTCCCTTAAAGTCATCTCCTTGTCACTTCATATGTATTTGTGTGGCATTCTCTAATAGCTCTGCAATGCCATTAACATGACACTGCATATTTTAATAGATTTTTTCTTTTTACTCATTCTACAGATTGAAGTCACCATTAATGAGACTCGGAACATAAGTCTCCTGGATGCTGAGGGGACGTTTCTCAGCAATGAACTGATTCAAAAGGTTGAAAAGTCCTATTCTGGCAATACAGTGAGTGTTCATATCCGATGAATAGTACAGTCTTAGTAACACACGGCAGAGAAGACAACAGCCAGAACAAGCAAAACATTTACAGACCATCCAAAGTGTTTGTAATAAATCTGTATAGCCAACCACAATGCTTTAGTAGAAAATGAAATAGTTGTTTAAAACATAAATACTTTTATTGGTAAATAGTGAAAGCATCCACCAGATACAACAATAAATCTGGTACTACGCGTTTCGTGCCAACAGTCACTTCATTAGTGATATGCTAACATCTTCCTCACCTACTTTTAAATAGTTATTCATTAACCATGTACATGCCAATAAGAAATGCACAAACAAAATAACATTACGGTTTACATGTATTAAAGGGCTAGAACGCCCAAAAACAATCCCATACAAGGTATAATATGAAATATACAAATATGTATTTAGTATGGTCAGGAACATATAAACATTTTTTTGTATGTTTGAAATGTCCACATAATGTTAAATTGAATTGTTATACTCAAAACGGCAATGATAAGGGTTAATTAAAAGTGAAAAATAAATAAAAACCGCAGAAGAATAAAGTGAAAATGACGCTACAATACAGTCTAACCAGTCAAGAAGCCAGATTCATAAACGCTCTTGAAGTTGTCAAGAGCCTTGTTGCAAAGACAAGATCCGTTTTGGAAATACACTGTAAATCTCCCTCACTTCAGCTATCTTTCTGAATGTAAATACATGAATGCCTGAGATACTTATTACCACAGATCTCCTATAGGAGGCGCTAAAAGGCAATGATAGGTATTAACAAAAAATAAGTGTGCATCTCATAACACAATATACATAATGTAAAGATGTTAAAATATATATATGCAAACATAGCACTAGTCGTAACCAATTTGGCAATAGATAAGTCCCAAAAATGTCCCAAAAATCCGTATGATGAACAGGCAGCTCTCGGTCTTCACCCCCAGGGATGATGTAACTTCTATGATGGATAACTGTAACAAAAACAGAAACAGAGGCGCCACATGTGTAGATCAATGAGGACCACAATAACCAAGCGAGACAAGATACAGGGTACTCACAAACGTGAAGGCACTCTATTGTGCCTATAGAAGCAGGCTGGTATTCTAGCAGCAAACCAGCTGGCTGTACAAAGGAATCTTTCTGAATGTATAGTTAGCAGGCTTTCCTGCTGTTAAATCTCTAGCTACTCTAAGCATAAATGATGTGTCCCCCACATCAAATGAGAGCTTATTAAAGGGATACAAAACCCAAATTTTTTTCTTTCATGATTCAGATAGAGCAGCAATTTTAAGCAACTTTCTAATTTACTTCTATAATCATTTTTTCTTCGTTCTTTTGCTATCTTTATTTGAAAAGCAGGAATCAAAGCTTAGGAGTCGGGCCATTTTGTGGTTCAGCACCCTGGGTAGTGCTACATTTAGCCACCAATCAGCAAGCGACCAGGTGCTGAACCAAAAATGGGCCGGCTCCTAAGCGTTATATTCCTGCTTTTTAAATAAAGATAGCAAGAGAACGAAGAAAATTTGATAATAGGAGTAAATTAGCAAGTTGTTTAAAATTGCTGCTCTATCTGAATCACTAAAGAAAAAAATGTGGATTTAGTGTCCCTTTAACCAGGGGTGTCTGACCTCTGGTTAATGATTTCTAGTATAAAAGTGAGCTTGCGGTAGCATTAACTAGCCACTTGTAATGGCTGGTTATTTAACATTCGCTGGTAAAGGGACACATTTGCGCCTCACTTGTAATCTAGCCCTATGTATTGCCACTTTAAATCAGTTTCAGACTTGCTTAGTTATATGCAAAATGTACCTTTTATTCTCCCTCCTGGAAGGGTCCTCTGTACCAGCAGTATTATGGCTTCTAATCAGCTAACAAAGAGGCATAAAACCACTGACTTTCTATAGTGTGCGCTTGTAGTAATACCTCACATGCTCGTTACCAGGCAACATCACTCCTAGTCCCTCCTCCATAAAACCATTAAAATACAACATTCCAATAACATTCTAAATTTAATTAAAAAAATCAAATTTGTCTACTTTTAATCAATTATTTATGGACATGTTTGTTTCCATTAAAGAGGAATAAGGAGCTTAACACAACTAACCATCATTATAAATAAAGCTATTTTATATTTACAGGTTATTAAAGGAGATACTTTAAAAGGAAATTTCATGGGAAGATTTTATAAAACAACATAGAGAGTAATGATATTAATATATATAATATTAATCACAGGGCAGTGAACAGTTAAAAGATGCGGTTTCATTAATTATAATGCAGTTGAGAATAAATTTGACTAACCAACCAGAATGCATTATTATAAATTAGACTAACCAATCATAATGCTTTCTTATAAATTAAACTAACCAATCATAATGCTTTCTTATAAATTAGACTAACCAATCATAATGCTTTCTTATAAATAAGACTAACCAATCATAATGCTTTCTTATAAATTAGACTAACCAATCATAATGCTTTCTCATAAATTAAACTTACCAATCATAATGCTTTCTTATAAATTATATTAACCAATCATAATACTTTCTTAAAAATTAAACAAACAAATCAGTGTAGGTTATAATAAAATAATTATTAAAAATGAGTAATTACAAATTAATCAATCATGCTGTGAGACACAGCATGAGAACCTAATGCAGCGAAGGGGGTAAGTCTTGCAGCGATGGGTGGCAAAGTGTAAAAATATATGTATATACACATAGTAACACATAAATATATATGTATATACACATAGTAACACATAAATATATATGTATATACACATACTAACACATAAATATATATGTATATACACATAGTAACACATAAATATATATGTATATACACATAGTAACACATAAATATATATGTATATAAGCATAGTAACACATAAATATATATGTATATACACATAGTAACACATAAATATATATGTATATACACATAGTAACACATAAATATATATGTATATACACATATTAACACATAAATATATATGTATATACACATACTAACACATAAATATATATGTATATAAGCATATTAACACATAAATATATATGTATATACACATACTAACACATAAATATATATGTATATGTGACAGACCCTTCAGTCAGGACTGAAAGTGTTAACTTTATTTTCTAACCACAAGTGGCTGGCTCCAGCTACAATCTAATTAATGCTTAGCATTCTATTGTTTGATCACCTCCAGAGAGAAAGTGATAAGAAGAGTCAAGAGTGTCTTGTGGTTGAAGTGTTTAAGTAATATAATCCTATTGTATCATGTCAAGGGCGCTTCTCCCTTTTATCTAATGTACAACATTCTTTCAACCCCCATCTGAGGGGGGGTCAAAAACCTGTATAAATCTGTGTGCTGCCTTCAAATAAAGTTGTCATTCTGTTTTAAACCTGAAACTGGCTGGGTTGTGAATTGCTGATTGTCTATGCAGGACATTGTTCATCTGGGGTTAACCCTTGGTACACAGTTGGTACCGTAACATTGGTGGCAAGCGACGGAATGAACCTTATCGCCCAGAAGAGCAACTACACAAGCCAGTAACCTCAGGAAGAGGGGGATTATTACAATACTGACTAAGATGGAAAGAGTACCAGGGACAGAAGGAACCAATGGGCTCAGCATATCAGACAGAACCCCCGAAGAAGCAAGTTTTGACCGGGCTGTCAAAATAAGACTGGCACATTATGGCCCCAACCCATCTGCGGAAATTATCGACCGGGTCATAGCAGCTGTGGAAGCCAACCTACTTCGCCAAAGCGGCGCTGCAGCAAACCCAGTGGAAAAGAGAAAAGTAAATTTTGCAGCTTTTAAAAACTTCCTGGAAACAGAAGGAGAGATTGATGGGTACCTTGCGGATTTTGAGAGACAATGTGCACTACACAAGGTACCCGCAGAGGACTGGGTCACGATATTATCCGGAAAATTATCCGGCCGGGCCAGTGAGGCTTTTCGGGCCATTCCAGATGAGGAAGTCGGGGATTATAATACTGTAAAAGAGGCTCTGCTCTCCAGGTATGCGGTTACACCGGAGGCATACCGGAGGCGGTTCAGAGACACTGTTAAAGTAGCTGGAGATTCCTACCTTGAGTGGGCATGTAAGGTGCACCGCACAGCAGCTCACTGGATAGCGGGGTGCCAAGCCGTATCTGGGGAAGAGGTGCTGCAGCTATTCCTGTTGGAACATTGCTTCGACAAGTTACCCGCAGGAGTTCGAGAGTGGGTTCGGGACCGTAAACCCTCCACCCTGCATGAAGCGGCTCGCTTGGCAGATGAGTATACGGATGCCCGCAAACTGGACACTGCTACCACTAAGCCCCCTGCCAGAGTGGAGTACAGACCCCCAGTCACCCCAGCACCTGCCAGTTACCAACCCCCAGCGCACCGCTATACCACACGGTCTCGGGCCACGAACTACCCTCAGAGAGCCTGGTTCAATTCGCGGGGCTACTCACAACCTATTCGGTGCTTTGGATGTAAGCAACTAGGGCACAAAAGACCAGAGTGTCCCCTAAACGCAGCGAACCAAGCACAGTCCTGGAGAAGACCCGCTAGCGGAATCCCACGTAATCCTCAGTCTGCGGCCCGCTACATAGAGGCGCAAGAATGCTGGGGCATCCTACATGAGGCAGACCTTGTGCAAGCTGCCCACCGGAATAACCGGCAACTGGTTAAAGTGAATGGGAAGGAGGTCAGTGGTCTACGGGATACTGGTGCTACCATGACCTTGCTTCGAAAGAACTTGGTGTCTGAGAAACAGCACACAGGAGACACTGTGGCTGTGAGGGTAGCAGGGGGCACTGTGTTCCGCCTGCCTGTTGCCAGGGTGCATTTGGATTGGGGAGGGGGCGCTAGACCTGTGAATGTGGGGGTCATGAAGGATTTACCAGCTGATGTTCTCCTTGGAAATACCTTGGTCCCCCTTGTTTCTGCCTATGCTCCCATGGGTCCCGCTGATGTTAACCCTGTGACTACCCGTGCTCAGATCCGTGCAGCAGAGACTGACCCCCCTGCTGCTAAGCCCCAGGACGCTGAGCTCAGTAAATCTCTATCCGCTATTGATATGTGGGAGTCACGTTACAATGCGCTGATGAAGGAGAAGAGTCACGTAGAGGATAAAATGGTCACGTTAAATAATCATGTAACAGTGCTAGCGGGAGAGAAGAGGAGTGCAGAGGAAAAAGCACGTTTAGAACAGGAATCTCTGCTAGACAAGCTGCACCGACAGACTGCAGAAAACACCAGCTTGAGAGTGGAACATGAAACATTAAGGACAAACTTAGTGACACTGGAGGAGAAGCTGACGCTGGCTCATAGGGAGGTGCAGCAACTCAAGGGCACCCTATGTCAGTATGAAGGGATTGTGGATACCTATAAAGAGCAGGTACAAAAACCACGTAAAGAAGCCGATGATATTTTGAAGGACTGTTTAGCCCTAGTCGGGGCACTGAAGAGGTTGAACCCTTATTTATACAGACAGGGATTCTCTCTCATAACGGGAATACAGATGGATTGTCCCAGCAAACTGACATGCCTACCACCCCTTAGTCCGGTCATCCCCAGGTTGACCCGCAAAAGGGTCAAGCCGGGTCTGCCGGAGTGTTCCACAAGGGGGGAGCTATGTGACAGACCCTTCAGTCAGGACTGAAAGTGTTAACTTTATTTTCTAACCACAAGTGGCTGGCTCCAGCTACAATCTAATTAATGCTTAGCATTCTATTGTTTGATCACCTCCAGAGAGAAAGTGATAAGAAGAGTCAAGAGTGTCTTGTGGTTGAAGTGTTTAAGTAATATAATCCTATTGTATCATGTCAAGGGCGCTTCTCCCTTTTATCTAATGTACAACATTCTTTCAACCCCCATCTGAGGGGGGGTCAAAAACCTGTATAAATCTGTGTGCTGCCTTCAAATAAAGTTGTCATTCTGTTTTAAACCTGAAACTGGCTGGGTTGTGAATTGCTGATTGTCTATGCAGGACATTGTTCATCTGGGGTTAACCCTTGGTACACAGTTGGTACCGTAACAGTATATAAGCATATTAACACATAAATATATAGGTATATACACATACTAACACATAAATATATATGTATATACACATAGTAACACATAAATATATATGTATATACACATAGTAACACATAAATATATATGTATATACACATAGTAACACATAAATATATATGTATATACACATAGTAACACATAAATATATATGTATATACGCATAGTAACACAAATATATATGTATATAAGCATATTAACACATAAATATATAGGTATATACACATACTAACACATAAATATATATGTATATACACATATTAACACATAAATATATATGTATATACACATATTAACACATAAATATATATGTATATACACATAGTAACACATAAATATATATGTATATACACATACTAACACATAAATATATATGTATATACACATAGTAACACATAAATATATATGTATATACACATAGTAACACATAAATATATATGTATATACACATAGTAACACATAAATATATATGTATATACGCATAGTAACACAAATATATATGTATATATAGGCTTACCAGAAGTCCCACTTTTACTGGGATTGTCCCGGTTTGGAGGCGCTGTCCCAGTGTCCCACCCAGTTGTTCATTCTGTCCCAGTAGGGTTGACACCTCCAGGTTTCAAATCATGTGTCTGGGTTTCAGACCACCTGAAACCCAGACACATTATTCAAAATGACTGGACTGTGGCTCTCCAGCATAGTTGGAAACTGGTACTTTGTTACATACAGCCCTGCTTAGTTTAACGTTTGTGTCCTTCAAAGTTTACATTTAGT
>NC_069505.1:412059743-412142243 GCF_027579735.1 Bombina bombina
CACATACTAACACATAAATATATATGTATATGCACATATTAACACATAAATATATATGTATATAAACATATTAAAACATGAATATATATGTATATATTAACACATAAATATATATGTATATACACATATTAAGTTAATATGTGTATATACATATATATTTATGTCTTAGTATGTGTATATACATATATATTTATGTGTATATATATTTTTATGTGTTAATATGTGTATATACATATATATTTATGTGTTAATATGTGTATATACATATCTATTTATGTGTTCATATGTGTATATACATATATATTTATGTGTATATACATATATATGTATGTGTTAATATGCTTATATACATAACATAATTTATGTAAGAACTTACCTGATAAATTCATTTCTTTCATATTAGCAAGAGTCCATGAGCTAGTGACGTATGGGATATACATTCCTACCAGGAGGGGCAAAGTTTCCCAAACCTCAAAATGCCTACAAATACACCCCTCACCACACCCACAAATCAGTTTAACGAATATCCAAGAAGTGGGGTGATAAAAAAGTGCGAAAGCATAAAAAAATAAGGAATTGGAATAATTGTGCTTTATACAAAAAAATCATACCACCACAAAAAAGGGCGGGCCTCATGGACTCTTGCTAATATGAAAGAAATGAATTTATCAGGTAAGTTCTTACATAAATTATGTTTTCTTTCATGTAATTAGCAAGAGTCCATGAGCTAGTGACGTATGGGATAATGACTACCCAAGATGTGGATCTTTCCACGCAAGAGTCACTAGAGAGGGAGGGATAAAATAAAGACAGCCAATTCCGCTGAAAAATAATCCACACGCAAAATAAAGTTTAATATGAAAAATATAAGCAGAAGATTCAAACTGAAACAGCTGCCTGAAGTACTTTTCTACCAAAAACTGCTTCAGAAGAAGAAAACACATCAAAATGGTAGAATTTAGTAAAAGTATGCAAAGAAGACCAAGTTGCTGCTTTGCAAATCTGATCAACCGAAGCTTCATTCCTAAATGCCCAGGAAGTAGAAACTGACCTAGTAGAATGAGCTGTAATCCTTTGAGGCGGAGTTTTACCCGACTCGACATAAGCATGATGAATTAAAGATTTCAACCAAGATGCCAAAGAAATGGCAGAAGCTTTTTGGCCTTTTCTAGAACCGGAAAAGATGACAAATAGACTAGAAGTCTTTCGGAAAGACTTAGTAGCTTCAACATAATATTTCAAAGCTCTAACAACATCCAAAGAAGCCAATGATTGGATGAAGGAACCACAATTTCTCTACTAATGTTTTTGGAATTCACAACCTTAGGTAAAAATTCAAAAGAAGTTCGCAACACCGCCTTATCCTGATGAAAAATCAGAAAAGGAGACTCACAAGAAAGAGCAGACAATTCAGAGACTCTTCTGGCAGAAGAGATGGCCAAAAGGAACAAAACTTTCCAAGAAAGTAATTTAATGTCCAATGAATGCATAGGTTCAAACGGAGGAGCTTGAAGAGCCCCCAGAACCAAATTCAAACTCCAAGGAGGAGAAATTGACTTAATGACAGGTTTTATACGAACCAAGGCTTGTACAAAACAATGAATATCAGGAAGATTAGCAATCTTTCTGTGAAAAAGAACAGAAAGAGCAGAGATTTGTCCTTTCAAGGAACTTGCAGACAAACCTTTATCCAAACCATCCTGAAGAAACTGCAAAATTCTCGGAATTCTAAAAGAATGCCAAGAAAAATGATGAGAAAGATACCAAGAAATATAAGTCTTCCAGACTCTATAATATATTTCTCTAGAAACAGATTTACGAGCCTGTAACATAGTATTAATCACAGAGTCAGAGAAACCTCTTTGACCAAGAATCAAGCGTTCAATCTCCATACCTTTAAATTTAAGGATTTGAGATCCTGATGGAAGAAAGGACCTTGCGACAGAAGGTCTGGTCTTAACGGAAGAGTCCACGGCTGGCAAGAAGCCATCCGGACAAGATCCGCATGCCAAAACCTGTGAGGCCATGCTGGAGCTACCAGCAGAACAAACGAGCATTCCTTCAGAATCTTGGAGATTACTCTTGGAAGAAGAACTAGAGGCGGAAAGATATAGGCAGGATGATACTTCCAAGGAAGTGATATTGCATCCACTGCCTCCGCCTGAGGATCCCGGGATCTGGACAGATACCTGGGAAGTTTCTTGTTTAGATGAGAAGCCATCAGATCTATTTCTGGAAGTTCCCACATTTGAACAATCTGAAGAAATACCTCTGGGTGAAGAGACCATTCGCCCGGATGCAACGTTTGGCGACTGAGATAATCCGCTTCCCAATTGTCTATACCTGGGATATGAACCGCAGAGATTAGACAGGAGCTGGATTCCGCCCAAACCAGAATTTGAGATACTTCTTTCATAGCCAGAGGACTGTGAGTCCCTCCTTGATGATTGATGTATGCCACAGTTGTGACATTGTCTGTCTGAAAACAAATGAACGACTCTCTCTTCAGAAGAGGCCAGGACTGAAGAGCTCTGAAAATTGCACGGAGTTCCAAAATATTGATCGGTAATCTCACCTCCTGAGATTCCCAAACCCCTTGTGCCGTCAGAGACCCCCACACAGCTCCCCAACCTGTAAGACTTGCATCTGTTGAAATTACAGTCCAGGTAGGAAGAACAAAAGAAGCCCCCTGAACTAAACGATGGTGATCTGTCCACCACGTCAGAGAGTGTCGAACAATCGGTTTTAAAGATATTAATTGAGATATCTTTGTGTAATCCCTGCACCACTGGTTCAGCATACAGAGCTGAAGAGGTCGCATGTGAAAACGAGCAAAGGGGATCGCGTCCGATGCAGCAGTCATAAGACCACCGAAGGAAATGATTGTGACTGAAGGTTTCGACAAGCTGAAATCAATTTTAGACGTCTCTTGTCTGTCAAAGACAGAGTCATGGACACTATCTGGAAACCCAAAAAGGTTACCCTTGTCTGAGGAATCAATGAACTTTTTAGTGAATTGATCCTCCAACCATGATCTTGAAGAAACAACACAAGTCGATTCGTATGAGATTCTGCTAAATGTGAAGACTGAGCAAGTACCAAGATATCGTCCAAATAAGGAAATGCCACAATACCCTGTTCTCTGATTACAGACAGAAGGGCACCGAGAACCTTTGTAAAAATTATTGGAGCTGTTGCTAGGCCAAACGGCAGAGCCACAAACTGGTAATGCTTGTCCAGGAAAGAGAATCTCAGAAACTGATAGTGAGCTGGATGAATCTGAATATGCAGATATGCATCCTGTAAATCTATTGTAGACATATAATGCCCTTGCTGAACAAAAGGCAGGATAGTCCTTATAGTTACCATTTTGAATGTTGGTATCCTTACATAACGATTCAATATTTTTAGATCCAGAACTGGTCTGAAGGAATTCTCCTTCTTTGGTACAATGAAGAGATTCGAATAAAACCCCAGCCCCTGTTCCAGAACTGGAACTGGCATAATTACTCCAGCCAACTCTAGATCTGAAACACATTTCAGAAATGCTTGAGCTTTCGCTGGGTTTACTGGGACACGGGAAAGAAAAAATCTCTTTGCAGGAGGTCTTATCTTGAAACCAATTCTGTACCCTTCTGAAACAATGTTCTGAATCCAAAGATTGTGAACAGAATTGATCCAAATTTCTTTGAAAAAAAGTAATCTGCCCCCTACCAGCTGAGCTGGAATGAGGGCCGCACCTTCATGTGGACTTAGAAGCTGGCTTTGCTTTTCTAGAAGGCTTGGATTTATTCCAGACTGGAGATGGTTTCCAAACTGAAACTGCTCCTGAGGATGAAGGATCAGGCTTTTGTTCTTTGTTGAAACGAAAGGAACGAAAACGATTATTAGCCCTGTTTTTACCCTTAGATTTTTTATCCTGTGGTAAAAAAGTTCCTTTCCCACCAGTAACAGTTGAGATAATAGAATCCAACTGAGAACCAAATAATTTATTACCCTGGAAAGAAAGGGAAAGTAGAGTCGATTTAGAAGACATATCAGCATTCCAAGTTTTAAGCCATAAAGCTCTTCTAGCTAAAATAGCTAGAGACATAAACCTGACATCAACTCTGATAATATCAAAAATGGCATCACAGATAAAATTATTAGCATGTTGAAGAAGAATAATAATGTTATGAGAATCATGATCTGTTACTTGTTGCGCTAAAGTTTCCAACCAAAAAGTTGAAGCTGCAGCAATATCCGCCAAAGATATAGCAGGTCTAAGAAGATTACCTTAACACAAATAAGCTTTTCTTAGAAAGGATTCAATTTTCCTATCTAAAGGATCCTTAAAGGAAGTACCATCTGCCGTAGGAATAGTAGTACGTTTAGCAAGGGTAGAGATAGCCCCATCAACTTTAGGGATTTTGTCCCAAAACTCTAATCTGTCGGACGGCACAGGATATAATTGCTTAAAACGTTTAGAAGGAGTAAATTAATTACCCAAATTATTCCATTCCTTGGAAATTACTTCAGAAATAGCACCAGGAACAGGAAAAACTTCTGGAATAACCACAGGAGATTTAAAGACCTTGTCTAAACGTTTAGATTTAGTATCAAGAGGACCAGAATCCTCAATTTCTAATGCAATTAGGACTTCTTTAAGTAAAGAACGAATAAATTCCATTTTAAATAAATATGAAGATTTATCAGCATCAACCTCTGAGACAGAATCCTCTGAACCAGAAGAATCATTAGAATCAGAATGATGATGTTCATTTAAAAATTCATCTGGATAAAGAGAAGTTTTAAAAGACTTTTTATGTTTACTAGAAGGAGGAATAACAGATATAGCCTTCTTAATGGATTCAGAAACAAAATCTCTTATGTTATCAGGAACATTCTGAACATTAGATGTTGATGGAACTGCAACAGGTAATGGTACTTTACTAAAGGAAATATTTTCTGCATTAACAAGTTTGTCATGACATTTAATACAAACAACAGCTGGAGGAACAGATACCAAAAGTTTACAGCAGATACACTTAGCTTTGGTAGTTCCAGCACCAGGCAGCGATTTTCCTGAAGTATCTTCTGACTCAGATGCAACGTGAGACATCTTGCAATATGTAAGAGAAAAAACAACATATAAAGCAAAATTGATCAAATTCCTTAAATGACAGTTTCAGGAATGGGAAAAAATGCCAAAGAACAAGCTTCTAGCAACCAGAAGCAATGAAAAATGAGACATAAATAATGTGGAGACAAAAGCGACGCCCATATTTTTTTAGCGCCAAATAAGACGCCCACATTATTTGGCGCCTAAATGCTTTTGGCGCCAAAAATGACGCCACATCCGGAACGCCGACATTTTTGGCGCAAAAGAACGTCAAAAAATGACGCAACTTCCGGCGACACGTATGACGCCGGAAACAGAAAAGATTTTTTGCGCCAAAAAAGTCTGCGCCAGGAATGACGCAATAAAATTAAGCATTTTCAGCCCCCGCGAGCCTAACAGCCCACAGGGAAAAAGTCAAATTTTTTAAGGTAAGAAAAAATGATTGATTCAAATGCATTATCCCAAATATGAAACTGACTGTCTGAAAAAAAGGAAAGTTGAACATTCTGAATCAAGGCAAATAAATGTTTGAATACATATATTTAGAACTTTATAAAAAAGTGCCCAACCATAGCTTTAGAGTGTCACAGAAAATAAGACTTACTTACCCCAGGACACTCATCTACATATTTGCAGAAAGCCAAACCAGTACTGAAACGAAAATCAGCAGAGGTAATGGTATATATATATATATATATATATATAAGAGTATATCGTCGATCTGAAAAGGGAGGTAAGAGATGAATCTCTACGACCGATAACAGAGAACCTATGAAATAGACCCCGTAGAAGGAGATCATTGAATTCAAATAGGCAATACTCTCCTCACATCCCTCTGACATTCACTGCACACTGAGAGGAAAACCGGGCTCCAACCTGCTGCGGAGCGCATATCAACGTAGAATCTAGCACAAACTTACTTCACCACCTCCATAGGAGGCAAAGTTTGTAAAACTGATTTGTGGGTGTGGTGAGGGGTGTATTTGTAGGCATTTTGAGGTTTGGGAAACTTTGCCCCTCCTGGTAGGAATGTATATCCCATACGTCACTAGCTCATGGACTCTTGCTAATTACATGAAAGAAATATATGTATATACACATACTAAGACATAAATATATATGTATATACACATATTACATGAAAGAAATATATTTATGTGTTAGTATGTGTATATACATATATATTTATGTGTATATATATATATATATATATATATTTATGTGTTAATATTATTAACACATAAATATATATATATATACACATAAATATATATGTATATACACATACTAACACATAAATATATATGTATATAAGCATATTAACACATAAATATATATGTATATACACATAAATATATATGTATATACACATATGAACACATAAATAGATATGTATATACACATATTAACACATAAATATATATGTATATACACATATTAACACATAAAAATATATATACACATAAATATATATGTATATACACATACTAAGACATAAATATATATGTATATACACATATTAACACATACATATATATGTATATACACATATTAACACATAAATATATATGTATATAAGCATATTAACACATAAATATATATTTATATACACATATTAACACATAAATATATATGTATATAAGCATATTAACATAAATATATATGTATTTACACATATTAACACATAAATATATATACAGTATATATATATATATATATATATATATATATATATATACTAACGCATAAATATATATGTATATACACATATAAACACATAAATATATATGTATATACACATATCAACACATAAATATATATGTACTGTATATACACATACTAACACACATATATATATATATATATAAGCATATTAACACATAAATATATATGTATATACACATATACACATACTAACACATAAATATATATGTATATACACATATTAACACATAAATATATATGTACTGTATATACACATACTAACACATAAAAAAAAAATATATATATAAGCATATTAACACATAAATATATATGTGTATACACATAATAACACATAAATATACATGTATATACACATACTAACACAAATATACATGTATATACACATAATATAATAACACATAAATATATATGTATATAAGCATATTAACACATAAATATATATGTATATACACCTATTAACACATAAATATATATGTATATACACATATTAACACATAAATATATATGTATATACACATATTAACACATAAATATATATGTATATACACATACTAACACACACACACATATATATATATATATATATATATATATATATATATATATACATACTAACACATAAATATATATGTATATGCACATATTAACACATAAATATATATGTATATACACATATTAACACATAAATATATATATATGTGTATATGTACACATACTAACACATAAATATATATGTATATACACATATTAGCACATAAATAAATATATATATATATATATATATATGTGTATATGTACACATACTAACACATAAATATATATGTATATACATATAAATATATATGTATATACACATATTAACACATAGATATATATGTATATACACATATTAACACATAAATATATATGTATATAAGCATATTAACACATAAATATATATGTATATACACATATTAACACTTAAATATATATGTATATACACATATTAAAACATAAATATATATGTATATACACATAGTAACACATAAATATCGTGGCCGGACTTTTAGCCGACGGACACTTGGCCGACGGACACTTGGCCGACGGACATTTGGCCGACGGACATTTGGCCGAAACACAAGTGGCTGTCACATAACAGTCCGGCCACGAGATAGATAGATTTGATAGATAGATAGATAGATACATAGATTAGATAGATAGATCAATAGATGCAATAGATACATTTGATAGATACGATAGATAGATAGATTTTATAGATAAATAGAGAGATTTGATAGATAGATAGTTTCCCAGACAGAGAATTACAAAACGTGCGGTCTGTGACCCATGGTAAGGTTCCCAGAGGCAGTTGCGGCGCCCGAGGCTCTGATTAGAACAGAGCACTCTGGAACGTATCTGCCCTCGGCCGAAATCGGAACATTCTTTATCTTTCTGTCTGTCAGCCAAATGTCCGTCGGCCAAATGTCCGTCTGCCAAATGTCCTTCTGCATTTTGTCAGAGCACCCATAAATATATATGTATATACACATAGTAACACATAAATATATATGTATATAAGCATATTAACACATAAATATATATGTATATAAGCATATTAACACATGAATATATATGTATATAAGCATATTAACACATAAATATATATGTATATAAGCATATTAACACATAAATATATATGTATATACACATACTAACACATAAATATATATGTATATACACATAGTAACACATAAATATATATGTATATAAGCATATTACACAAATATATATGTATATACACATACTAACACATAAATATATATGTATATAAGCATATTAACACATAAATATATATGTATATATACATAGTAACACATAAATATATATGTATATAAGCATATTAACACATAAATATATATGTATATACACATAGTAACACATAAATATATATGTATATAAGCATATTAACACATAAATATATATGTATATACACATACTAACATAAATATATATTATATAAGCATATTAACACATAAATATATATGTATATACACATATTAACACATGAATGTATATGTATCTACACAAATTAACATATAAATACATATTTATATACACATAATAACATAAATATATCTGTATATACACATAACACATAAATATATATGTATATACACATATTAACACATAAATATATATGTATATACACATATTAACACATAAATATATATGTATATAAGCATATTAACACATAAATATATATGTATATACACATATTAACACATAAATATATATGTATATAAGCATATTAACACATAAATATATATTTATATACACATATTAACACATAAATATATATTTATATACACATAACACATAAATATATATGTATATACACATAACACATAAATATATATGTATATACACACAGTAACACATAAATATATATGTATATACACATACTAACACATAAATATATATGTATATACACATACTAACACATACATATATATGTACATACACATATTAACACAAATATATATGTATATACACATATTAACACATAAATATATATGTATATACACATATTAACACATAAATATATATGTACTGTATATACACATACTAACACATAAATATATATGTATATACACATAGTAACACATAAATATATATGTATATACACATATTAACACATAAATATATATGTATATACACATATTAACACATATATATGTATGTATGTATATACACATATTAACACATTTTATATATATATATATATATATATATATATATATTATATATGTGTTAGTATGTGTATATACATACATACATATATATGTGTTAATATGTGTATACACATATTTATTTATGTGTTAGTATGTATATATATATATATATATATATATATATATATATATATATATATACATACTAACACATAAATAAATATGTATATACACATATTAACACATATATATTTATGTGCATATATATATATATATATTTATGTATATACACATATTAACATAAATATTTATGTAAATAGGCATATTAACACATAAATATATATGTATAAACACATATTAACACATAAATATATATGTATATACACATATTAACACATAAATATATATGTATATACACATATTAACACATAAATATATATATAAGCATATTAACACATAAATATATCTGAATATAAGCATATTAACACATAAATATATATGTATATACACATAGTAACACATAAATATATATGTATATAAGCATATTAACACATAAATATATATATACACATAAATATATATGTATATACACATACTAACACAAATATATATGTATATACACATATTAACACATAAATATATATGTATATAAACATATTAACACATGAATATATATGTATATATTAACACATAAATATATATGTATATAAACATATTAACACATGAATATATATGTATATACTAACACATAAATATATATGTATATAAGCATATTAACACATAAATATATATATATATACACATAAATATATATGTATATACACATACTAACACATAAATATATATGTATATAAGTATATTAACACATAAATATATATGTATATACACATAAATATATATGTATATACACATATGAACACATAAATAGATATGTATATACACATATTAACACATAAATATATGTATATACACATATTAACACATAAAAATATATATACACATAAATATATATGTATATACACATACTAAGACATAAATATATATGTATATACACATATTAACACATACATATATATGTATATACACATATTAACACATAAATATATATGTATATAAGCATATTAACACATAAATATATATTTATATACACATATTAACGCATAAATATATATGTATATAAGCATATTAACGCATACATATATATGTATATACACATATAAACACATAAATATATATGTATATACACATATAAACACATAAATATATATGTATATACACATATCAACACATAAATATATATGTACTGTATATACACATACTAACACATATATATATATATATATATATATAAAAGCATATTAACACATAAATATATATGTATATACACATATTAACACATAAATATATATATATATATATATATACACATAAATATATATGTATATACACATACTAACACATAAATATATATGTATATACACATATTAACACATAAATATATATGTACTGTATATACACATACTAACACATAAAAATATATATATATAAGCATATTAACACATAAATATATATGTATATACACATAATAATTCCAAAGAAAAAAGACAAAACCACACTCCGTAAAAATTTGATGATTTATTGAATATGTTTAAAATTCAAAAATAGTAATATGTGACAGCCTAGCCACTTGTATGGGGAAAGAGCGCAGCACACGGGCTTACGCGTTTCGGCTGTTAGACGTAATCATAGCCTGTTGTGTGTCTGTGCTCCCTGCCTTTAAGAACACCTGAATCTTTTCTAATTGGTTAAAAACATTATGCGCTATTCCTCCTTCTAATGCCCAGGTAATGCTGAACACCTACAGCTGTGTACTTAACCCTATCACTCTTTCGGTAACTACTTCTATCTGTTATTATTTAGCTACTCATACTTATATTAGAGAATTGTGCTTTCTACATAATGTGTGATTAAAATGGATATGCCAGATGAAACACATTGGAACAGATCTATCTATAGCTTAAACTTCTGAAGAAAATCTACTTAATACCCCAATGTTATAGGAGAGATATTGTTTGGCCTCTTGAATACAAATTTTTTTTTTAATTATAGTGAATTACATTGGCTCAACTTTTCTTGAGAAGACATGCCGATATACACTATTAGTGTGGGTGGGAAATGTTACTTGTACTTGTTTAGTCTATATAACCCTCATAATATCTTTCCTTGGGGTTGTCTCCACACTTGATCAGATTGACTGTGGGAAACCACAGACATGTTATGTGTATATTGTTTCCCTAATATCTATTCCTCACCCTTTTCTAGAAGCTTATCTAACATGTATGCTACTTGTCAGAGAACCTATTTATGTAACTACACTTTGTTAGAAATACAAAGAGAAATAAATTAGTAACTATGTTGGGGTAATCTTAAAGAATATAGGTGCATGAATGGTGTATTTGGGGTAATGTAACCCTTGGAGTTGAACGATAGGGGTAGATCATTCCCAATAGTTAATAATATCATACCTGGAATTGAGACCCTCAGGGAGTCTTGTTCTGAGTCTCAAAATCCAGAACATCTCCCTTCTTGCTAAGAGTTTATCTAAATTACCTCCCCTTTTGGGGACTTTTATTTCCTCTATAGCACACCACCTTAATGTGTTTATTTCTCCATTGTGTCTCTCAGTGAAGTGTTTAACCAGGGGGGTTTGGGATTTACCTCTGGAGATTGTGGATATATGCTCCCTTATTCTTGTCTTAATGTCCCTTGAAGTGAGACCAATATACTGAACTTTACATTTTTGACATGTGAGCATATATATGACACTCTCTGTCATACAATTCATACAGGTGTTTATCTGAAAGACCTCTCCTGTCACCTGGGACTTAAATGACTTAGTTTTTTCTAAATACTCGCAGGGCTTGCATTTTCTGTGACCACAGTTATACATGCCTCTGCTAGTCAACCAGGTACCACTGGGTTTTGTTTGGGACTTCAGTTCAGTTGGAGACAGCAAGGACCCCAAAGTAGGACACTTCCTTGAGCTGCACCTAACTCCCTTTTTGACAACATTGATCAATTTGTCATCTGCTGCCAAAATGGGAAAATGCTTTTTTATTATATTGGTAATTTCGGGAAACTGGGCACTGTAGTTTGTAACAAATGTTAACCCTTTAAAATTATCTTGCTGTTTTTGATTGTTACTTTTACCTCTGAGGAAGGAGTCTCTCATCTTGAATTCAACTTGTTTTTTTGCTCTAGTTATTGTCTTCTGTGTGTACCCTCTCATTTTTAACCTTTGTTCAAGGGCAACTGTTTCTTGGCGAAAATCTTCGTCATTCGAGCAGTTTCTCTTTAGGCGAATGAATTCCCCTTTCGCTACTGCAGCTGCTGTGTGTCTAGGATGACAGCTGCTGTAGTGTAATAGTTTATTACCACTGATGGGTTTCTTATATACTTTGGAGATTACTTTTTCGCCAATTACCCCTTTTAGGGTGAGATCAAGATAATTGATTTCTGTGGAATTACATTCAAAAGTAAAACTCATGCCCACATCATTGTCATTGAGAGTTTCTATGAATGTTGGAATGTCTGAAGGATCCCCTTTCCTTACAAAAAGGAGATCGTCAATGTATCTGCCATACATGGCGATTCTATCTTTATAGATATTTCTATCTCCAAAGATGTGGAAAAATTCCCACCAACCTAAAAATAGGTTGGCATACGAGGGGGCAAACTTGGCCCCCATCGCAGTTCCACATCTCTGGAGATAGAAGACATCCTGAAACTGAAAAAAATTGTGAGTTAAAAGATACCTAGTAACTCTGAGGGCAAAATCTTGAAAATCTAGTGAAAAATCCGAGTAATTTCTTAGAAAAAATTTAATAGCCCTCAAACCTTCCTCATGAGGGATCGAGGAGTACAGGGATACAGCATCTACTGTTATCCAGTGGTACTCCTTGTCCCATGTTTGTGTTTCCATCATGTTTAAGACATGTTTAGTGTCCTTAATGTATGAGGGTAAATTTTTCACCATAGGCTGCAAAATGCTGTCAAGCCACTGGGATAATGGTTCTAAGAGGGACCCTATCCCGCTAACTATGGGACGTCCTTTTATGTCATCTATTGATTTATGGACTTTGGGTAGGTGATGGAACAGGGGTGTTCTTGGGTTATCTACCAATAGAAATTCCATTGTTTTTTGATCGATACACCCCTGTTCCATCCCCTCATCCAATAGATGCCTCAGTTCCCTCTTGAATTTCTCAGTTGGGTCTGTATGTAAAATTCGATAATTCCTTTCATCACTCAGTTGCCTTAAAGCCTCCTTAACATAGACCTCCCTGTCCATAACTACCACGGTCCCTCCTTTATCTGCATTTTTGATGACAAGTTCTGTGTCATCTTGAAGTTGTTTTAATGCTAACCTCTCTTCTTTTTTTAGATTTTGTCTGGTGGGAGCAGTGTTATCTTTGAGTGCTAGAAGGTCTCTTTCCACTCTATTAAAAAATGTCTCTATGATGGTCCCTCTTTCCTGTATGGGATAAAACACAGACTTGGGTTTATAGCAAGTGCCTTTATTAATATAGCCCTGTTCCATGTGTGCCTCAAACTGTAGATTCTGTAATGTTACCTCATCACAAGTTTCCTGGAAACTCTTTTTGATAAGCTCAGTGTCTGTTTCTACATCCCTAAAATCAGAGACTTCAGTGTCTTCCCTACCAGAAAAGTGTTTTTTCAATGTTAAATTTCTCACCAATTTGTTAACATCGATGATGGTCTGGAACACACTGAAGTCTGTGGTAGGTGAGAAGGATAATCCATACTGCAAAACATCAAATTGAGTTTTAGTTAACTGTTTCTTAGACAAATTAATCACACTGCCTATTTGTACTTTGTTTGTTTCTTTTGCTCTCTCAATTTGTACCTCTCTTGTGACATGTTTACACTGGGAACTGTCCTTACTGCTGTGTCCATTGGAAAAACCTGTTCTATTTCACACATAATAACACATAAATATACATATATATACACATACTAACACAAATATACATGTATATACACATAATAACACATAAATATATATATGTATATACGCATATTAACACATAAATATATATGTATATACACCTATTAACACATAAATATATATGTATATACACCTATTAACACATAAATATATATGTATATACACCTATTAACACATAAATATATATGTATATACACATATTAACACATAAATATATATGTATATAAGCATATTAACACATAAATATATATGTATATACACATACTAACACACACACACATATATATATATATATATATATATATACATACTAACACATAAATATATATGTATATACACATAGTAACACATAAATATATATGTATATAAGCATATTAACACATAAATATATATATATATACACATAGTAACACATAAATATATATGTATATAAGCATATTAACACATAAATATATATATATATACACATAAATATATATGTATATACACATACTAACACATAAATATATATGTATATACACATATTAACACATAAATATATATATATATACACATAAATATATATGTATATACACATACTAACACATAAATATATATGTATATAAGCATATTAACACATAAATATATATGTATATACACATAAATATATATGTATATACACATATGAACACATAAATAGATATGTATATACACATATTAACACATAAATATATATGTATATACACATATTAACACATAAAAATATATATACACATAAATAACATAATTTATGTAAGAACTTACCTGATAAATTCATTTCTTTCATATTAGCAAGAGTCCATGAGCTAGTGACGTATGGGATATACATTCCTACCAGGAGGGGCAAAGTTTCCCAAACCTCAAAATGCCTATAAATACACCCCTCACCACACCCACAAATCAGTTTAACGAATAGCCAAGAAGTGGGGTGATAAGAAAAAAGTGCGAAAGCATAAAAAATAAGGAATTGGAATAATTGTGCTTTATACAAAAAAATCATAACCACCACAAAAAGGGCGGGCCTCATGGACTCTTGCTAATATGAAAGAAATGAATTTATCAGGTAAGTTCTTACATAAATTATGTTTTCTTTCATGTAATTAGCAAGAGTCCATGAGCTAGTGACGTATGGGATAATGACTACCCAAGATGTGGATCTTTCCACGCAAGAGTCACTAGAGAGGGAGGGATAAAATAAAGACAGCCAATTCCGCTGAAAAATAATCCACACCCAAAATAAAGTTTAAATTTTATAATGAAAAATACTGAAAATATAAGCAGAAGATTCAAACTGAAACAGCTGCCTGAAGTACTTTTCTACCAAAAACAGCTTCAGAAGAAGAAAACACATCAAAATAGTAGAATTTAGTAAAAGTATGCAAAGAAGACCAAGTTGCTGCTTTGCAAATCTGATCAACCGAAGCTTCATTCCTAAACACCCAGGAAGTAGAAACTGACCTAGTAGAATGAGCTGTAATCCTTTGAGGCGGGGTTTTACCCGACTCGACATAAGCATGATGAATTAAAGATTTCAACCAAGATGCCAAAGAAATGGCAGAGGCCTTCTGACCTTTCCTAGAACCGGAAAAGATAACAAATAGACTAGAAGTCTTTCGGAAATTCTTAGTAGCTTCAACATAATATTTCAAAGCTCTAACTACATCCAAAGAATGCAATGATCTCTCCTTAGAATTCTTAGGATTAGGACACAATGAAGGAACCACAATTTCTCTACTAATGTTGTTAGAATTCACAACCTTAGGTAAAAATTTAAAAGAAGTTCGCAACACCGCCTTATCCTGGTGAAAAATCAGAAAAGGAGACTCACAAGAAAGAAAAGATAATTCAGAAACTCTTCGGGCAGAAGAGATGGCCAAAAGGAACAAAACTTTCCAAGAAAGTAATTTAATGTCCAATGAATGCATGGGTTCAAACAGAGAGCTTGAAGAGCCCCCAGAACCAAATTCAAACTCCAAGGAGGAGAAATTGACTTAATGACAGGTTTTATACGAACCAAAGCTTGTACAAAGCAATGAATATCAGGAAGAATAGCAATCTTTCTGTGAAAAAGAACAGAAAGAGCAGAGATTTGTCCTTTCAAGGAACTTGCAGACAAACCTTTATCCAAACCATCCTGAAGAAACTGTAAAATTCTCGGAATTCTAAAAGAATGCCAGGAAAAATGATGAGAAAGACACCAAGAAATATAAGTCTTCCAGACTCTATAATATATCTCCCTAGATACAGATTTACGAGCCTGTAACATAGTATCAATCACAGAGTCAGAGAAACCTCTTTGACTAAGAATCAAGCGTTCAATCTCCATACCTTTAAATTTAAGGATTTGAGATCCTGATGGAAAAAAGGACCTTGCGACAGAAGGTCTGGTCTTAACGGAAGAGTCCACGGTTGGCAAGAGGCCATCCGGACAAGATCCGCATACCAAAACCTGTGAGGCCATGCTGGAGCTACCAGCAGAACAAACGAGCATTCCTTCAGAATCTTGGAGATTACTCTTGGAAGAAGAACTAGAGGCGGAAAGATATAGGCAGGATGATACTTCCAAGGAAGTGACAATGCATCCACTGCTTCCGCTTGAGGATCCCTGGATCTGGACAGATACCTGGGAAGTTTTTTGTTTAAATGAGAGGCCATCAGATCTATTTCTGGAAGTCCCCACATTTGAACAATCTGAAGAAATACCTCTGGGTGAAGAGACCATTCGCCCGGATGTAACGTTTGGCGACTGAGATAATCCGCTTCCCAATTGTCTATACCTGGGATATGAACCGCAGAAACTAGACAGGAGCTGGATTCCGCCCATACCAGAATTCGAGATACTTCTTTCATAGCCAGAGGACTGTGAGTCCCTCCTTGATGATTGATGTATGCCACAGTTATGACACTGTCTGTCTGAAAACAAATGAACGATTCTCTCTATAGAAGAGGCCAAGACTGAAGAGCTCTGAAAATTGCACAGAGTTCCAAAATATTGATCGGTAATCTCACCTCCTGAGATTCCCAAACCCCTTGTGCTGTCAGAGACCCCCACACAGCTCCCCAACCTGTAAGACTTGCATCTGTTGAAATTACAGTCCAGGTAGGAAGAACAAAAGAAGCCCCCTGAACTAAACGATGGTGATCTGTCCACCACGTCAGAGAGTGTCATACAATCAGTTTTAAAGATATTAATTGAGATATCTTTGTGTAATCCCTGCACCACTGGTTCAGCATACAGAGCTGAAGAGGTCGCATGTGAAAACGAGCAAAGGGGATCGCATCCGATGCAGCAGTCATAAGACCTAGAATTTCCATGCATAAGGCTACCGAAGGGAATGATTGTGACTGAAGGTTTCGACAAGCTAATATCAATTTTAGACGTCTCTTGTCTGTCAAAGATAGAGTCATGGACACTGAATCTATCTGGAAACCTAAAAAGGTTACCCTTGTCTGAGGAATCAATGAACTTTTTGGTAAATTGATCCTCCAACCATGATCTTGAAGAAACAACACAAGTCGATTCGTATGAGATTCTGCTAAATGTGAAGACTGAGCAAGTACCAAGATATCGTCCAAATAAGGAAATACCACAATACCCTGTTCTCTGATTACAGACAGAAGGGCACCGAGAACCTTTGTAAAAATTCTTGGAGCTGTTGCTAGGCCAAACGGCAGAGCCACAAACTGGTAATGCTTGTCCAGGAAAGAGAATCTCAGAAACTGATAGTGATCTGGATGAATCGGAATATGCAGATATGCATCCTGTAAATCTATTGTAGACATATAATGCCCTTGCTGAACAAAAGACAGGATAGTCCTTACAGTTACCATTTTGAATGTTGGTATCCTTACATAACGATTCAATATTTTTAGATCCAGAACTGGTCTGAAGGAATTCTCCTTCTTTGGTACAATGAAGAGATTTGAATAAAACCCTAGCCCCTGTTCCAGAACTGGAACTGGCATAATTACTCCAGCCAACTCTAGATCTGAAACACATTTCAGAAATGCTTGAGCCTTCGCTGGATTTACTGGGACACGGGAAAGAAAAAATCTCTTTGCAGGAGGCCTTATCTTGAAGCCAATTCTGTACCCTTCTGAAACAATGTTCTGAATCCAAAGATTGTGAACGGAATTGATCCAAATTTCTTTGAAAAAACGTAATCTGCCCCCTACCAGCTGAGCTGGAATGAGGGCCGCACCTTCATGTGGACTTAGGAGCTGGCTTTGATTTTCTAAAAGGCTTGGATTTATTCCAGACTGGAGATGGTTTCCAAACTGATACTGCTCCTGAGGATGAAGGATCAGGCTTTTGTTCCTTGTTGTGACGAAAGTAACGAAAACGATTATTAGACCTAAATTTACCTTTAGATTTTTTATCCTGTGGTAAAAAAGTTCCTTTCCCTCCAGTAACAGTTGAGATAATAGAATCCAACTGAGAACCAAATAATTTATTACCCTGGAAAGAAAGGGAAAGCAGAGTAGACTTAGAAGACATATCAGCATTCCAAGTTTTAAGCCATAAAGCTCTTCTAGCAAAAATAGCTAGAGACATATACCTGACATCAACTCTAATGATATCAAAGATGGCATCACAAATAAAATTATTAGCATGTTGAAGAAGAATAACAATGCTATGAGAATTATGATCTGTTACTTGTTGCGCTAATGCTTCTAACCAAAAAGTTGAAGCTGCAGCAACATCCGCTAAAGATATAGCAGGTCTAAGAAGATTACCTGAACACAAGTAAGCTTTTCTTAGAAAGGATTCAATTTTCCTATCTAAAGGATCCTTAAAGGAAGTACCATCTGCCGTAGGAATAGTAGTACGCTTAGCAAGAGTAGAGACAGCCCCATCAACCTTAGGGATTTTGTCCCAAAACTCTAATCTGTCAGATGGCACAGGATATAATTGCTTAAAACGTTTAGAAGGAGTAAATGAATTACCCAAATTATTCCATTCCCTGGAAATTACTTCAGAAATAGCACCAGGGACAGGAAAAACTTCTGAAATAACTACAGGAGATTTAAAAACCTTATCTAAACGTTTAGATTTAGTATCAAGAGGACCAGAATCCTCAATTTCTAATGCAATTAGGACTTCTTTAAGTAAAGAACGAATAAATTCCATTTTAAATAAATATGAAGATTTATCAGCATCAACCTCTGAGACAGAATCCTCTGAACCAGAAGAACTATTATCAGAATCAGAATGATGATGTTCGTTTAAAAATTCATCTGAAAAATGAGAAGTTTTAAAAGACTTTTTATGTTTACTAGAAGGAGGAATAACAGACATAGCCTTCTTAATGGATTTAGAAACAAAATCTCTTATGTTATCAGGAACACTCTGAGTATTAGATGTTGACGGAACAGCAACAGGTAATGTAACTTTACTAAAGGAAATATTATCTGCATTAACAAGTTTGTCATGACATTCAATACAAACAACAGCTGGAGGAACAGCTACCAAAAGTTTACAGCAGATACACTTAGCTTTGGTAGCTCCAGCACCAGGCAGCGATTTTCCAGAAGTATCTTCTGACTCAGTTTCAACGTGGGACATCTTGCAATATGTAATAGAAAAAACAACATATAAAGAAAAATTGATCAAATTCCTTAAATGACAGTTTCAGGAATGGGAAAAAATGCCAGTGAACAAGCTTCTAGCAACCAGAAGCAATAAATAATGAGACTTAAATAATGTGGAGACAATAGTGACGCCCATATTTTTTTAGCGCCAAAAAAGACGCCCACATTATTTGGCGCCTAAATGCTTTTGGCGCCAAAAATGACGCCACATCCGGAACGCCGACACTTTTGGCACAAAAGAACGTCAAAAATGACGTCATACGTGTCGCCGGAAACAGAAACAAATTTTGCGACAAAAAAGTCTGCGCCAAGAATGACGCAATAAAATGAAGCATTTTCAGCCCCCGCGAGCCTAACAGCCCACAGGGAAAAGTCAAATTTTAAGGTAAGAAAAAAATGATTTACTCAAATGCATAATCCCAAATATGAAACTGACTGTCTGAAAATAAGGAATGCTGAACATCCTGAGTCAAGGCAAATAAATGTTTGAATACATATATTTAGAACTTTATAAAAAAGTGCCCAACCATAGCTTAGAGTGTCACAGAAAAACATAATTTATGTAAGAACTTACCTGATAAATTCATTTCTTTCATATTAACAAGAGTCCATGAGCTAGTGACGTATGGGATATACATTCCTACCAGGAGGGGCAAAGTTTCCCAAACCTTAAAATGCCTATAAATACACCCCTCACCACACCCACAAATCAGTTTAACGAATAGCCAAGAAGTGGGGTGATAAGAAAAAAAGTGCGAAGCATATAAAATAAGGAATTGGAATAATTGTGCTTTATACAAAAAAATCATAACCACCCCAAAAAAAGGGTGGGCCTCATGGACTCTTGTTAATATGAAAGAAATGAATTTATCAGGTAAGTTCTTACATAAATTATGTTTTCTTTCATGTAATTAACAAGAGTCCATGAGCTAGTGACGTATGGGATAATGACTACCCAAGATGTGGATCTTTCCACACAAGAGTCACTAGAGAGGGAGGGATAAAATAAAGACAGCCAATTCCTGCTGAAAATAATCCACACCCAAAATAAAGTTTAATGAAAAACCTAAGCAGAAGATTCAAACTGAAACTGCTGCCTGAAGAACTTTTCTACCAAAAATTGCTTCAGAAGAAGAAAATACATCAAAATGGTAGAATTTAGTAAAAGTATGCAAAGAGGACCAAGTTGCTGCTTTGCAGATCTGGTCAACCGAAGCTTCATTCCTAAACGCCCAGGAAGTAGATACTGACCTAGTAGAATGAGCTGTAATTCTCTGAGGCGGAATTTTACCCGACTCAACATAGGCAAGATGAATTAAAGATTTCAACCAAGATGCCAAAGAAATGGCAGAAGCTTTCTGGCCTTTCCTAGAACCGGAAAAGATAACAAATAGACTAGAAGTCTTACAGAAAGATTTCGTAGCTTCAACATAATATTTCAAAGCTCTAACAACATCCAAAGAATGCAACGATTTTCTCCTTAGAATTCTTAGGATTAGGACATAATGAAGGAACCACAATTTCTCTACTAATGTTGTTGGAATTCACAACTTTAGGTAAAAATTCAAAAGAAGTTCGCAACACCGCCTTATCCTGATGAAAAAACAGAAAAGGAGACTCACACGAAAGAGCAGATAATTCAGAAACTCTTCTAGCAGAAGAGATGGCCAAAAGGAACAAAACTTTCCAAGAAAGTAATTTAATGTCCAATGAATGCATAGGTTCAAACGGAGGAGCTTGAAGAGCTCCCAGAACCAAATTCAAACTCCAAGGAGGAGAAATTGACTTAATGACAGGTTTTATACGAACCAAAGCTTGTACAAAACAATGAATATCAGGAAGGATAGCAATCTTTCTGTGAAAAAGAACAGAAAGAGCAGAGATTTGTCCTTTCAAAGAACTTGCGGACAAACCCTTATCCAAACCATCCTGAAGAAATTGTAAAATTCTCGGTATTCTAAAAGAATGCCAAGAAAAATGATGAGAAAGACACCAAGAAATATAAGTCTTCCAGACTCTATAATATATCTCTCTGGATATAGATGTACGAGCCTGTAACATAGTATTAATCACAGAGTCAGAGAAACCTCTTTGACCAAGAATCAAGCGTTCAATCTCCATACCTTTACATTTAAGGATTTCAGATCCTGATGGAAAAAAGGACCTTGAGACAAAAGGTCTGGTCTTAACGGAAGAGTCCACGGTTGGCAAGAGGCCATCCGGACAAGATCCGCATACCAAAACCTGTGAGGCCATGCCGGAGCTACCAGCAGAACAAACGAGCATTCCTTCAGAATCTTGGAGATTACTCTTGGAAGAAGAACTAGAGGCGGAAAGATATAGGCAGGATGATACTTCCAAGGAAGTGAAAATGCATCCACTGCCTCCGCCTGAGGATCCCGGGATCTGGACAGATACCTGGGAAGTTTCTTGTTTAGATGAGAAGCCATCAGAACTATTTCTGGAAGTTCCCATATTTGAACAATCTGAAGAAATACCTCTGGGTGAAGAGACCATTCGCCCGGATGCAACGTTTGGCGACTGAGATAATCCGCTTTCCAATTGTCCATACCTGGGATATAAACCGCAGAGATTAGACAGGAGCTGGATTCCGCCCAAACCAAAATTCGAGATACTTCTTTCATAGCCAGAGGACTGTGAGTCCCTCCTTGATGATTGATGTATGCCACAGTTGTGACAATGTCTTATCTGAAAACAATGAACAACTCTCTCTTCAGAAGAGGCCAAGACTGAAGAGCTCTGAAAATTGCACGGGGTTCCAAAATATTGATCGGAAATCTCACCTCCTGAGATTCCCAAACCCCTTGTGCCGTCAGATACCCCCACACAGCTCCCCAACCTGTAAGACTCGTATCTGTTGAGATTATAGTCCAGGTCGGAAGAACAAAGAAGCCCCCTGAACTAAACGATGGTGATCTGTCCACCATGTCAGAGAGTGTCGTAAAATCGGTTTAAAGATATTAATTGAGTTATCTTTGAGTAATCCCTGCACCATTGGTTCAGCATACAGAGCTGAAGAGGTCGCATGTGAAAACGAGCAAAGGAGATCGCATCTGATGCGGCAGTCCTAAGATCCAACATTTCCATGCATAAGGCTACCAAAGGGAATGATTGTGACTGAAGGTTTTGACAAGCTGATATCAATGTTAAACTTCTCTTGTCTGACAAGGACAGAGTCATAGACACTGAATTTATCTAGAAACCTAAAAAGGTTACCCTTGTCTGAGGAATCAATAAACTGATTGGTAAATTGATCCTCCAACCATGAACTTGAAGAAACAACACAAGTCGATTCGTATGAGATTCTTCGAAAATGAGAAGACTGAGCAAGTACCAAGATATCGTCCAAATAAGGAAATACCAAAACCCTATTCTCTGATTACAGAAAGAAGGGCACCGAGAACCTTTGAAAAAAATTCTTGGAACTGAGGCTAGACCAAATAGTAGAGCCACAAAACTGGTAATGCTTGTCTAAAAAGAGAATCTCAGACACTAAAAGTGATCTGGATGAATCGGAATATGCAGATACACATCCTGTAAATCTATTATAGACATATAATGCCCTTGCTAAACAAAAGGCAGGATAGACCTACAGTAACCATCTTGAATGTTGGTATCCTAACATAACGATTCAATAATGATAGATCCATAACTGGTCTGAAGGAATTGACCTTCTTTGGTACAATGAAGAGATAAAATAAAACCCCAGCCCCTGTTCCAGAACTGGAACTGGCATAAATACTCCAGCCAACTCTAGATCTGAAACACATTTCAGAAATGCTGAGCCTTGCTGTGTCAATTGGGACACGGGAAAGAAAAGAATCTCTTAGCAGGAGGCCTTAACTTGAAGCCAATTCTGTACCTTCCTGAAACAATGTTTCTGAAACCAGAGATTAAGAACGGAATTGATCCAAATTTCTTTGAAGAAAACGTAATCTGCCCCATACCAGCTGAGCTGGAATAAGGGCCGCACCTTCATAGGTACTTAAGAGCTGGCTATAGGATTCTATAAGGCTTGGATATATTCCAAACTGGAAATAGTTTCCAAACTGATACCGCTCCTGAGAATGAAGGATCAGGCTTTTGTTCCTTGTTGTGAGGAAAGGAACGAAATGATTATTTACCCTGGAAAGAAAGGGAAAGCAAAGTTGACTTAGAAGACATGTCAGCATTCCAAGTTTAATCCATAAAGCTTTTCTAGCTAAAATAGCTAGAGACATATACCTGACATCAACTCTAATGATATCAAAAGATGGTATCACCAATAAAATTATTAGCATGTTATAGAATAATAATAATGCTATAAAATTATGATCTGTTACTTGTTGCGCTAAAGCATCTAACCAAAAAGTTGAAGCTGCAGCAACATCCGCTAAAAATATAGCAGGTCTAAGAAGATTACCTGAACATAAGTAAGCTTTTCTTAGAAAGGATTCAATTTTCCTATCTAAAGGATCCTTAAATGAAGTACTATCTGCCATAGGAATAGTAGTACATTAGCAGGAGTAGAGACAGCCCCATAACCTTAGGGATTTTTGTCCCAACAAACTCTAATCTGTCAGATGGCACAGGATATAATTTGCTTAAACGTCTAGAAGGAGTAAATAAATTACCCAAATTATTCCATTCCCTGGAAATTACTTCAGAAATAGCATCAGGGAGATAAAACACTTCTGGAATAACTACAGGAGATTTAAAAACCTTATTTAAACGTTTACATTTAGTATCAAGAGGACCAGTATCCTCTATTTCTAATGCAAATAACACTTCTTTAAGTAAAGAACGAATAAATTCCATCTTGAACAAATACAAAGATTTATCAGCATCAACCTCTGAGACAGAAACCTCTGAACCAGAAGAACCATTATCAGTATCAGAATGATGATGTTCATTTAAAAATTCATCTGAAAAAAAGAGAAGTTTTAAAAGACTTTTATGTATACTAGAAGGAGAAATAACAGACATAGCCTTCTTAATGGATTTAAAAAATAAAATCTCTTATGTTATCAGGAACACTCTGAAAATTAGATGTTGACGGACAGCAACAGGTAATGTAACAGTACTAAAGGAAATTTTATCTGCATTAATAAGTTTGACATGACATGCAATACAAATAACAGCTGGAGAAACAGATACCAAAAGTTTATAGCAGACTTAGCTTGGTAGCTCCAGCACTGTGCAGTGATTTTCCTGTAGTAACTTCTGACTCAGTTGCAACGTGGAACATCTTGCAATATGTAAAAGAAAAAAAACAACATATAAAGCAAAATTGATCAAATTCCTTAAATGACAGTTTCAGGAATGGGAAAAAAATGCCAGTGAACAAGCTTCTAGCAACCAGAAGCAATAAATAATGAGACTTAAATAATGTGGAGACAAAAATGACGCCCATATTTTTTTAGCGCCAAAAAAGACGCCCACATTATTTGGCGCCTAAATGCTTTTGGCGCCAAAAATGACGCCACATCCGGAACGCCGACATCTTTGACGCAAAATAACGTCAAAAAATGACGCAACTTCCGGCGACACGTATGACGCCGGAAACGGAAAATAATTTTTGCGCCAAAAAAGTCCGCGCCAAGAATGACGCAATAAAATGAAGCATTTTCAGCCCCCGCGAGCCTAACAGCCCACAGGGAAAAAAGTCAAATTTTTGAGGTAAGAAAAAATATGATAATTCAATGCATAATCCCAAATATGAAACTGACTGTCTGGAAATAAGGAAAGTTGAACATTCTGAGTCAAGGCAAATAAATGTTTGAATACATATATTTAGAACTTTATAAATAAAGTGCCCAACCATAGCTTAGAGTGTCACAGAAAATAAGACTTACTTACCCCAGGACACTCATCTACATGTTTGTAGAAAGCCAAACCAGTACTGAAACGAGAATCAGTAGAGGAAATGGTAAATATAAGAGTATATCGTCGATCTGAAAAGGGAGGTAAGAGATGAATCTCTACGACCGATAACAGAGAACCTTATGAAATAGACCCCGTAGAAGGAGATCACTGCATTCAATAGGCAATACTCTCTTCACATCCCTCTGACATTCACTGCACGCTGAGAGGAAAACCGGGCTCCAACTTGCTGCGGAGCGCATATCAACGTAGAATCTAGCACAAACTTACTTCACCACCTCCCTTGGAGGCAAAGTTTGTAAAACTGATTTGTGGGTGTGGTGAGGGGTGTATTTATAGGCATTTTAAGGTTTGGGAAACTTTGCCCCTCCTGGTAGGAATGTATATCCCATACGTCACTAGCTCATGGACTCTTGTTAATTACATGAAAGAAATAAGACTTACTTACCCCAGGACACTCATCTACATGTTGTAGAAAGCCAAAACAGTACTGAAACGAAAATCAGCAGAGGTAATGGTATATATAAGAGTATATCGTCGATCTGAAAAGGGAGGTAAGAGATGAATCTCTACGACCGATAACAGAGAACCTATGAAATAGACCCCGTAGAAGGAGATCACTGCATTCAAATAGGCAATACTCTCCTCACATCCCTCTGACATTCACTGCACGCTGAGAGGAAAACCGGGCTCCAACTTGCTGCGGAGCGCATATCAACGTAGAATCTAGCACAAACTTACTTCACCACCTCCATAGGAGGCAAAGTTTGTAAAACTGAATTGTGGGTGTGGTGAGGGGTGTATTTATAGGCATTTTAAGGTTTGGGAAACTTTGCCCCTCCTGGTAGGAATGTATATCCCATACGTCACTAGCTCATGGACTCTTGCCAATTACATGAAAGAAATATATGTATATACACATACTAAGACATAAATATATATGTATATACACATATTAACACATACATATATATGTATATACACATATTAACACATAAATATATATGTATATAAGCATATTAACACATAAATATACATTTATATACACATATTAACACATAAATATATATGTATATAAGCATATTAACACATAAATATATATGTATATACACATATTAACACATAAATATATATATATATATACTAACGCATAAATATATATGTATATACACATATAAACACATAAATATATATGTATATACACATATCAACACATAAATATATATGTACTGTATATACACATACTAACACATATATATATATATATATATAAGCATATTAACACATAAATATATATGTATATACACATATTAACACATAAATATATATATATATATATATAAATATATATGTATATACACATACTAACACATAAATATATATGTATATACACATATTAACACATAAATATATATGTACTCTATATACACATACTAACACATAAAAAAATATATATATATATAAGCATATTAACACATAAATATATATGTATATACAAATAATAACACATAAATATATATGTATATACAAATAATAACACATAAATATACATGTATATACACATACTAACACATAAATATATATGTATATAAGCATATTAACACATAAATATATATGTATATACACCTATTAACACATAAATATATATGTATATACACATATTAACACATAAATATATATGTATATACACATACTAACACACACACACACATATATATATATATATATATATATATACATACTAACACATAAATATATATGTATATGCACATATTAACACATAAATATATATGTATATACACATATTAACACATAAATATATATATATATGTGTATATGTACACATACTAACACATAAATATATATGTATATACACATACTAACACACACACACACATATATATATATATATATATACATACTAACACATAAATATATATGTATATGCACATATTAACACATAAATATATATGTATATACACATATTAACACATAAATATATATATATATGTGTATATGTACACATACTAACACATAAATATATATGTATATACACATATTAACACATAAATAAATATATATATATATATATATATATATATATATATATATATATGTATATGTACACATACTAACACTAGTGATGCACCGAAATGGAAATTCTGGACCGAAACCGAATCCGAAAATCCGGGATGCACTTGGCCGAAACCCGAAACTGATACCGAAAATGTATTTTTTCAAATTCGTTTTTTTTAGTTTGTTTTTTTTTGCATAATTAGAGCCAATAAAAAAGAGCCAATAAAAAAAAGCCCACACTTTTATTGAAAGTAACACACTAAAATTGGACAAAAATATCTTAAAACAGTAATATGCTACACAATAATTTTACCAAGAAAAAAAAAACAGGCAAAAAATAATGCAATTTTTCGGCCAAAATGTTTCTGTGACCAAAATTTTGGTGCATCCCTACTTAAAACAATAATAAATATCAATATACTGTATTATTCTTCATTTAGTTCTATGTAACAGAATCATATTTAACAGTTTTTTTTTTAACCAATTATCCAAATAAAGTATAGTCCTAGAAAACTCATTATATGCAGAACAGTAAGTCAAGTAATAACCTTAAACAGCAGCTCTAGGCTAGCATCACATTTGAAACATGCTACACAATAATTTTACCGAAAATAACAGGCAAAAAAAACGAAAACCGAAATAGCCAAAAATGCCATTTTCGGCCGAAAAACTTTCTGCGGCCGAAATTTCGGTGCATCCCTAACTAACACATAAATATATATGTATATACATATAAATATATATGTATATACACATATTAACACATAAATATATATGTATATAAGCATATTAACACATAAATATATATGTATATACACATATTAACACATAAATATATATGTATATACACATATTAAAACATAAATATATATGTATATACACATAGTAACACATAAATATATATGTATATACACATAGTAACACATAAATATATATGTATATAGGCATATTAACACATAAATATATATGTATATAAGCATATTAACACATGAATATATATGTATATAAGCATATTAACACATAAATATATATGTATATACACATACTAACACATAAATATATATGTATATACACATAGTAACACATAAATATATATGTATATAAGCATATTACACATAAATATATATGTATATACACATACTAACACATAAATATATATGTATATAAGCATATTAACACATAAATATATATGTATATATACATAGTAACACATAAATATATATGTATATAAGCATATTAACACATAAATATATATGCATATACACATATTAACACATAAATATATATGTATATAAGCATATTAACATAAATATATATGTATATATAGATAGTAACACATAAATATATATGTATATAAGCATATTAACACATAAATATATATGTATATACACATAGTAACACATAAATATATATGTATATAAGCATATTAACACATAAATATATATGTATATACACATACTAACATAAATATATATGTATATAAGCATATTAACACATAAATATATATGTATATACACATATTAACACATGAATGTATATGTATATACACAAATTAACATATAAATACATATTTATATACACATAATAACATAAATATATCTGTATATACACAAATTAACATATAAATATATATGTATATACACATATTAACACATAAATATATATGTATATACACATATTAACACATAAATATATATGTATATAAGCATATTAACACATAAATATATATGTATATAAGCATATTAACACATAAATATATATGTATATACACATATTAACACATAAATATATATGTATATAAGCATATTAACACATAAATATATATTTATATACACATATTAACACATAAATATATATTTATATACACATATTAACACATAAATATATCTGTATATACACATACTAACACATAAATATATATGTATATACACATACTAACACATAAATATATATGTATATACACATATTAACACATAAATATATATGTATATACAGATATTAACACATAAATATATATGTACTGTATATATACATACTAACACATAAATATATATGTATATACACATAGTAACACATAAATATATATGTATATACACATATTAACACATAAATATATATGTATATACACATATTAACACATAAATATATATGGATATAAGCATATTAACACATAAATATATATGTATATACACATACTAACATAAATATATATGTATATAAGCATATTAACACATAAATATATATGTATATACACATATTAACACATGAATGTATATGTATATACACACATTAACATATAAATACATATTTATATACACATAATAACATAAATATATCTGTATATACACAAATTAACATATAAATATATATGTATATACACATATTAACACATAAATATATATGTATATACACATATTAACACATAAATATATATGTATATAAGCATATTAACACATAAATATATATGTATATAAGCATATTAACACATAAATATATATGTATATACACATATTAACACATAAATATATATGTATATAAGCATATTAACACATAAATATATATTTATATACACATATTAACACATAAATATATATTTATATACACATATTAACACATAAATATATCTGTATATACACATACTAACACATAAATATATATGTATATACACATAGTAACACATTAATATATATGTATATACACATAGTAACACATAAATATATATGTATATACACATACTAACACATAAATATATATGTATATACACATACTAACACATAAATATATATGTATATACACATATTAACACATAAATATATATGTATATACAGATATTAACACATAAATATATATGTACTGTATATATACATACTAAGACATAAATATATATGTATATAAGCATATTAACACATAAATATATATGTATATACACATACTAACACATAAATATATATGTATATAAGCATATTAACACATAAATATATATGTATATACACATATTAACACATAAATATATATATATATATACACATACTAACACATAAATATATATGTATATACACATATTAACACATAAATATATATGTATATACACATACTAACACATAAATATATATGTATATACACATATTAACACATAAATATATATGGATATACAGATATTAACACATAAATATATATGTATATACACATATTAACACATAAATATATATGGATATACACATAGTAACACATAAATATATATGTATATACACATAGTAACACATAAATATATATATATACACATAAATATATATGTATATACACATACTAACACATAAATATATATGTATATACAGATAGTAACACATAAATATATATGTACTGTATATATACATACTAACACATAAATATATATGTATATACACATAGTAACACATAAATATATATGTATATACACATAGTAACACATAAATATATATGGATATACAGATATTAACACATAAATATATATGTATATACACATACTAACACATAAATATATATGTATATACACATATTAACACATAAATATATATGTATATGCACATAGTAACACACAAATATATATGTATATACACATATTAACACACAAATATATATGTATATACACATATTAACACATAAATATATATGTATATGCACATAGTAACACACAAATATATATGTATATACACATACTAACACATAAATATATATGTATATAAGCATATTAACACATACATATATATGTATATACACATATTAACACATAAATATATATGTATATACACACATAATAACACATAAATATATATTTATATACACATAGTAACACATAAATATATATGTATATAAACATATTAACACATAAATATATATGTATATAAGCATATTAACACATAAATATATATGTATATACACATATTAACACATAAATATATATGTATATACACATACTAACACATAAATATATATGTATATACACATATTAACACATAAATATATATGTATATACACATATTAACACATAAATATATATGTATGTAAGCATATTAACACATAGATATATATGTATATACACAGAGTAACACATAAATATATATGTATATACACATAATAACACATAAATATATATGTATATACACATAGTAACACATAAATATATATGTATATACACATACTAACACATAAATATATATGTATATACACATAATAACACATAAATATATATGTATATACACATAGTAACACATAAATATATATGTATATACACATAGTAACACATAAATATATATGTATATACACATAGTAACACATAAATATATATGTATATACACATATTAACACATAAATATATATGTATATACACATATTAACACATAAATATATATGTATATACACATAATAACACATAAATATATATGTATATACACATAATAACACATAAATATATATGTATATACACATACTAACACATAAATATATATGTATATACACATATTAACACATAGATATATATGTATATACATATAGTATCACATAAATATATATGTATATACACATATTAACACATAAATATATATGTATATACACATAATAACACATAAATATATATGTATATACACATATTAACACATAGATATATATGTATATACACATAGTAACACATAAATATATATGTATATACACATAGTAACACATAAATATTTATGTATATAAGCATAGTAACACATAAATATATATGTATATAAACATATTAACACATAAATATATATGTATATACACATAATAACACATAAATATATATGTATATACACATAGTAACACATAAATATTTATGTATATAAGCATAGTAACACATAAATATATATGTATATAAACATATTAACACATAAATATATATGTATATACACATAGTAACACATAAATATATATGTATATAAACATATTAACACATAAATATATATGTATATACACATAGTAACACATAAATATATATGTATATAAACATATTAACACATAAATATATATGTATATACACATAGTAACACATAAATATATATGTATATAAACATATTAACACATAAATATATATGTATATAAGCATAGTATCACATAAATATATATGTATATAAGCATATTAACACATGAATATATATGTATATAAACATATTAACACATAAATATATATGTATATAAGCATAATAACACATAAATATATATGTATAAAAGCATATTAACACATAAATATATATGTATATAAGCATATTAACACATACATATATATTTACAGGAAACACACAGTCCCCTTAGACCGTAATATAAAGTCATACCCGCTAACTTTAAGCCCTAAAAACTGCTTTGTTTTTGTTTTTTTAAGAAATGCTACATTGTTTATTTGATTATTACCAACACTACACTTAAATTTGGGGGCAATAAGGGGACATTTGGAAAATTAATCAGAGATCTGATCTCTGGTTAATTTTCAGAGCGCTAATTGTTACCGCAAGGTTGAGGTAATATTTACCAGCCACTTGTAATTACTGGTAATTTATCATGCACCCGTAAACAGACTAATTTGTCCCTTTACGGACACGCGAAAAATTAGCGCTCCACTTGTAATATAGCCCTTAAAGGGACACTGAACCCATATTTTTTCTTTCATGATTCAGATAGAGCATGCAATTTTAAGCAACTTTCTAATTTACTCCTATTATCAATTTTTATTCGTTCTCTTGCTATCTTTATTTGAAAAAGAAGGCATCTAAGCTAAGGAGCCAGCCAACTTTTGGTTTAGATCACTGGACAGCACTTGTTTATTGGTGGGTGAATTTATCCACCAATTAGCATGAACAACCCAGGTTGTTCACCAAAAATGGGCCGGCATCTAAACTTACATTCTTGCTTTTCAAATAAAGACACCAAGAAAATGAAGACAATTTGATAATGGGTGTAAATTAGGAAGTTGCTTAAAATTGCCGCTCTATCTGAATCATGAAAGAAAAAAATTGAGTTTGGTGTCCCTTTAATGTTTTATTACAAATAAATAAAGCTGTTTGGAGTTTGGAATCATAGATATTTGAAGAATTTGAACTTCTCACCGACCGTACATTACAATATTTAGATATTACTGGTTATGTGTGTGGCATTACTGGCCAAACGTGCCCTGGCTATATGGCATTACTTGTAGTACCCTTGCCATTATGATGTGTAAATACTGGCTAAACATCGACCTACATACATTTTTATAATATAATTTTGGAGATATAGTTTATAAAACTTCACACCTGGATCTGTATCATTTAATTACATAATTTAATTATTCCATTATACTTTTTTCCGTTCTTTCTCAGTTGGTGCAAATTTGTAGCGGTTATTTAAATTGTAGAGAGGGGCACATTAGTGAGAGTCTAACAAATGGTTTTCTGCAGAGTCTTTATACGCACTGTTGTTGTATACCTCTTTTTTTTTTCTAGGGACGTGTTTTATTTAAACCATCTTTGGAAGCGCAGCGTTCCTGTGCCGGGTGCCAGACCACCGTGTTGGATGGTGAATTTGTTGTGAAATACGATGTTGATAGGTCACAAAATGTGGGCGACATCCAGGTAGATTTTTTGGGATGACATAAAGTATTTATTTCTCTGTAAAAAATATATCTGTCCTAGGGTTTTATAATATTCTGTTTCCTGCTAAGGTCATCAATGGCTACTTTGTACATTTCTTTGCACCTGAAAATTTGCCTCAAATCTCCAAAAGAGTCGTTTTTGTTATTGATGTGAGCTCATCCATGCACGGTCAGAAGATCATACAGGTATGTGGACCCCTCGCTGCCTGAGCCTGTGCTGATAATGTGCAATCAATAGGTCATCTTACATTAGACACCCAGCACTGCCTGAGTCTGTCCTGATAATGTGCAGTCAGTGTCACCTTACCTTAGACACGCAGCACTTCCTGAGCCTGTCCTGATAATGTGCAGTCAGTGTCACCTTACATTAGACACCCAGCACTGCCTAAGCCTGTCCTGATAATGTGTAGTCAGTGTAACCTTACATTAGACACCCAGCACTGTCTGAGCCTGTCCTGATAATGTGCAGTCAGTTGGTCACCTTACATTAGACACCCAGCACTGCCTGAGCCTGTCCTGATAATGTGCAGTCAGTTGGTCACCTTACATTAGACACCCAGCACTGCCTGAGTCTGTCCTGATAATGTGCAGTCAGTGTCACCTTACATTAGACACCCAGCACTTCCTGAGCCTGTCCTGATAATGTGTAGTCAGTGTCACCTTACATTAGACACCCAGCACTGTCTGAGCCTGTCCTGATAATGTGCATTCAGTAGTCACCTTACATTAGACACCCAGCACTTCCTGAGCCTGTCCTGATAATGTGCAGTCAGTGGTCACCTCACATTAGACACCCAGCACTTTCTGAGCCTGTCCTGATAATGTGCAGTCAGTGGTCACCTTATATTAGACACCCAGCACTGCCTAAGCCTGTCCTGATAATGTGCAGTCACTGGTCACCTTACATTAGACACGCAGCACTTCCTGAGCCTGTCCTGATAATGTGCAGTCAGTGTCACCTTACATTAGACACCCAGCACTGCCTGAGTCTGTCCTGATAATGTGCAGTCAGTGTCACCTTACATTAGACACCCAGCACTTCCTGAGCCTGTCCTGATAATGTGTAGTCAGTGTCACCTTACATTAGACACCCAGCACTGTCTGAGCCTGTCCTGATAATGTGCATTCAGTAGTCACCTTACATTAGACACCCAGCACTTCCTGAGCCTGTCCTGATAATGTGCAGTCAGTGGTCACCTCACATTAGACACCCAGCACTTCCTGAGCCTGTCCTAATAATGTGCAGTCAGTGGTCACCTTACATTAGACACCCAGCACTATCTGAGCCTGTCCTGATAATGTGCAGTCAGTGGTCACCTTATATTAGACACCCAGCACTGCCTAAGCCTGTCCTGATAATGTGCAGTCACTGGTCACCTTACATTAGACACCCAGCACTTCCTGAGCCTGTCCTAATAATGTCCAGTCAGTGGTCACCTTATATTAGACACCCAGCACTGTCTGAGCCTGTCCTGATAATGTGCAGTCAGTAGTCACCTTACATTAGACACCCAGCACTGCCTGAGCCTGTCCTAATAATGTGCAGTCAGTGGTCACCTTACATTAGACACCCAGCACTGTCTGAGCCTGTCCTGATAATGTGCAGTCAGTAGTCACCTTACATTAGACACCTTACATTAGACACCTAGCACTGCCTGAGTCAGTAGGTCACCTTACATTAGAATCCCAGCACTGTCTGAGCCTGTCCTGATAATGTGCAGTCAGTAGTCACCTTACATTAGACACCCAGCACTGTCTGAGCCTGTCCTGATAATGTGCAGTCAGTAGTCACCTTACATTAGACTCCCAGCACTTCCTGAGCCTGTCCTGATAATGTGCAGTCAGTAGTCACCTTACATTAGACACCCAGCAATGCCTGAGTCTGTCCTGATAATGTGCAGTCAGTCAGTAAGTCACCTTACATTAGACACCCAGCACTGTCTGAGCCTGTCCTGATAATGTGCAGTCAGTAGTCACCTTACATTAGACACCCAGCATTGCCTGAGCCTGTCCTGATAATGTGCAGTCAGTAGATCACCTTACATTAGACACCCAGCACTGCCTGAGCCTGTCCTGATAATGTGCAGTCAGTAGATCACCTTACATTTGACACCCAGCACTGCCTGAGCCTGTCCTGATAATGTGCAGTCAGTAGATCACCTTACATTAGACACCCAGCACTGCCTGAGCCTGTCCTGATAATGTGCAGTCAGTAGATCACCTTACATTTGACACCCAGCACTGCCTGAGCCTGTCCTAATAATGTGCATTCTGTAGGTGACAGTATATTAGACACCCATCACTGCCTGAGCCTGTCCTGATAATGTGCATTCTGTAGGTGACAGTATATTAGACACCCCAGCACTGCCTGAGCCTGTCCTGATAATGTGCATTCTGTAGGTAACAGTATATTAGACACCCAGCACTGCCTGAGCCTGTCCTGATAATGTGCATTCTGTAGGTGACAGTATATTAGACACCCAGCACTGCCTGAGCCTGCCCTGATAATGTGCATTCTGTAGGTGACAGTATATTAGACACCCAGCACTTCCTGAGCCTGTCCTGATAATGTGCAGTCAGTAGTCACCTTACATTTGACACCCAGCACTGTCTGAGCCTGTCCTGATAATGTGCAGTCAGTAGTCTCCTTACATTAGACACCCAGCACTGCCTGAGCCTGTCCTGATAATGTGCAGTCAGTAGGTCACCTTACATTAGACAACCAGCACTGCCTGAGCCTGTCCTGATAATGTGCAGTCAGTAGTCACCTTACATTAGACACCCAGCACTGCCTGAGCCTGTCCTGATAATGTGCAGTCAGTAGATCACCTTACATTTGACACCCAGCACTGCCTGAGCCTGTCCTAATAATGTGCATTCTGTAGGTGACAGTATATTAGACACCCCTCATGGCCTGAGCCTGTCCTGATAACCAACATTTTGGAGGCCACCCTAACTGTTTGTTCTTCATGCTCCGCAGACCAGGGAAGCTCTGCTGAAGATAGCTGATGACCTTCATCCAGAAGACTATTTCAACCTAGTGATATTTAGCTCTGATGCTACCGCTTGGAAGAACACTCTGATCAAGGCTGACGCCACCAATGTAGCAGAAGCCAAACAGTACATCAGGAACCTTTATCCTACAGGGTGTAAGCAGCTGTGTTACTGATTTATTTCCCTGTACAACACCTTTTGTGCACTGACCATGTTATGCCCTGTATGGCGCAGATCTCCATGTCCTTAGGCTGAAAGAACTCGTACAATATAATATAGTCAGGGCCGCCACTAGAAATTTTGTGGCCCCTGACTTAACCATTGATCAGCCCCCCCCCCCCCCCCCTTTGACGTGCAATTTTTGACCAGGTGACTAAAACGTATATGCACTTTATTCTTAAGTATAGTCAAACTTGGAAATGTTGTAAAGGTAGTAACACACAAACACAAAAATACACTGAAACACACACTAACAGATAAGGATTCACATATAGACACTCTAGCAGACACGCAAAGAAACACACAAACACACTCATACACTGAAACACACTCACACATAGGGATTCACATATAGACACTCTAGCAGACACGTAAAGAAACACACAAACACACTCATACACTGAAACACACTCACACATAGGGATTCACATATAGACACTCTAGCAGACACGTAAAGAAACACACAGACACACTCATACACTGAAACACACACTCACACATAGGGATTCACATATAGACACTCTAGCAGACACGCAAAGAAACACACAGACACACTCATACACTGAAACACACATAAGGATTCACATATAGACACTCTAGCAGACACGTAAAGAAACACACAGACACACTCATACACTGAAACACAGACTCACACATAGGGATTCACATATAGACACTCTAGCAGACACGCAAAGAAACACACAGACACACTCATACACTGAAACACACATAGGGATTCACATATAGACACTCTAGCAGACACGCAAAGAAACAAACACACTCAGACACAGACACTCACACATAAGGATTCACATATAGACACTCTAGCAGACACACAAAGAAACACACAAACACACTCATACACTGAAACACACACTTACACATAAGGATTCACATATAGACACTCTAGCAGACACGCAAAGAAACACACAGACACACTCAGACACAGACACCCACACAGACATTCAGCACTTGTTTACATTGACCTGACAAGTAATGAGGTAGACTACAGTTTTGTCAAAAAAGGAGATTTACGAGACAAAATATGGAGTTATGATTATCTTTTTGTCAAGGAAGATGCCAACTAAATGATGACAACAGCATGCAGTGGCTGAAAGGAAGGGCCCTGAACTGCCTAAACAATAATTTAAAGGTTAAATGGGGCATTGGTTGACTTCCGGAAAGGTCTCATTAGTCCCAAAGTCTGTAGAAAGATGTGAATAATCAGTAGTAATGTCAAAATGTCCTAAAAAGGAACAGACAATGGACACACACACACACACAAAGTCAAACACAAACTTGCACATACACCCAAGGAAACACAGACAGAGACAGCCTCAGAAAACACGCAAAGACATACACACACACAGACACACACAGAAAACACACAAAGAAATACACACACACCTTCACTGAGACATCCACAGGAAACACACAAAGACATACACACTCTCACAGAGACACCCACAAAAAATGCACACATACACACACACTCACAGAGACACCCACAGAAAACACACAGACCTACGTACACACCCTCACAGAGACATCCACAGAAAACACAGACATACATACATACACACACACACCCTCACAGAGACATCCACAGAAAACACATACATACATACACACCCACCCTCACAGAGACATCCACACCCACCTTCACAGAGGCATCCAGAGAAAATACACAAAGACATACATACACACACCTTCACAGAGCCACCCATAGAAAAGCACAAACATACGCACACACCCTCACAGACATCCACAGAAAATGCACAAAGACATACACACCCACCCTCACAGAGAGACCCACAGAAAAAAAAATACATACATACTCATAGAGATACAAAATAAAAACAAAAAGATATAAAAAAAACACCCACAGAAACACTTACAAGAGGTAACATTTCGGCACATTGCATCCCCTAAATCAACAGTGTGTGACATGCATGATAAAAAAAAATGCAGAAATTAAGAGATCACTTTTAAAGAATCATATTTGTAAATCTGCAAACAAAAATAATTCTGTGAATTCAAAATTGTACAGTAATGATCTGGGTAGATGGCTAGATGAAGAAAAGTACCTTTGAAAGGTTGACATATGTTTGTTTGTTTTCCCCCATATTCCCCAACCAAGAACACCACTTCAAATATGGTGTACAAATGTTCCCGTCTGTCAGCTGTACTGGATTTTGAAAATGCTATACTCTATGTGGTCTTGGTGGAACCATAAGCTGTGGTACTCAGTCTCATACCATTAGATCTGGTTAAATGCAGGGTTTAGGCTTGTTTGTATGTATTTCAAAATTAAGTCAGCTTTAGTGTAAACTGAACAGTGTTAAGTTAACCTGTCTCATTTCAAACACTGAGCAATCTTAGTCTGAGAGTATAACATTTTATGCAGATGTAAAAATCTTAGCTAAAATGCATCCTTGCATCTGGAAAGTCCTTGCATAAAGGGGCAATAAACTGGAATGTAATTAAAATATATATATTAATAAGAAATAAATGCCAAAAGGGCACCTACCATTTCTGCATGGCTTTAAATATAGAATTTCTACAGCTTTGTCAAATAATTATAAATACACTGCTGCATATTGCTAAAAAAATGTGTTTTTATGGAACCCTGACCCCACCATACAACTACTACCACACTGAAGTTACAATCTGAAATTGCACAAAGAAATAAAAAACATTTACCAAGTAAGTCCTACCTCCTCTGCAAATGAAAGTGATCTGCCGTCTGACTCAGGCATACACTGTACAAACAAAGTGCCAAGTCTGTCTCACACTGTGCATAATGGTTTAGTGCTCTTAATTGCTAATGCTTTACTCCTTGTAATAACATTTCCCACGCTCAATAGCACTCTGCTGTAGTACCCTCTGGTGGCTGGCAAAACTTGTTTTTTAAATAAATTGTTCTTGCCTCATGGGGCCCCCTGGCCCATTGGGCCCCTGACAGGAGTCACCCCTGTCACTCCCTGATGGCGGCCCTGAATATAGTTATACCAATATGGCTGGCACGGGCAACATATTATGTAGACTGATTAGCAGTACTTAACAACTGAACGCAAGCAATATAAAAATATGTAACTGATTGTAAATCTGTATCACTTTTGTAACCATAGGCACCTGCCTAATGACAAATCTAACCCTCTTTCTGCCCACCCTCAGACTCTCCCATAGAGCATAATTATCTGAGAGTTGTAAACATATAGTCTTTTCTTTCTAGGGACCAATCTGAATGCGGCTTTACTACATGCGGTTGGACTTCTGATGCAGCCAAATGTCAACCAAGGGACCCTGAGTGACGGAGCCCCAATGATAATATTGCTTACTGATGGCGCACCAACTAAAGGTAATCACAGAACTATTTAACCTGCTGGAGTGTATTCAATTGTTTATAGATAGATTCTTTAACTTTAGTTTGTCATTTGAAATAGCTACTTTTGCCTGTTATACCTCCACTATACTGAACATTTTACTATTAAGTACTGGTTAGAGAAACACTATCACCTAGATTACGAGTTTTGCGTTATGGCTTTTAACGCAAAAAATGGCAATTGCGAGTCATGTTGGTATAGCTATACCACAAGCATTTTAGCCTGTAACGCAACGTCCATTCCGCACTCAAAAAAATTAAGTTTTTGCGTGGGATTTTCATAGCGCCAGTATTGCAGGTTGTGCACGATCCATACGGCCATCTGAGAGCAGTAGTTATGAGTTTTGAGCCACAAAAGTGTTTCACAAAACTCATAACTAAAATGTTACAAAGTACACTAACACCCATAAACTACCTATTAACCTCTAAACCGCCACCCTCCCGCATCGCAAACACTATTTAAAACTTATTAACCCCTAATCTGCTGCCCACCCACATCGCGACTATTAAATACATTTATTAACCCCTAATCTCCCGCTCCCGACATCGCCGACACTAATAAAAATGATTAACCCCTATTCCGCCGCTCCACGGCATCACTGCCACTATAATAAAGTTATTAACCCCTATTCCTCCACTCCCCGACATCACCGCTACTATAATAAAGTTATTAACCCCTAAACCTCAGGCCTCCCACATCTCTGCAACCAAATAAACCTATTAACCCCTAAACCTCCGGCCTCCCACATCTCCGCCACTAAATAAACCTATTAACCCCTAAACCTTTTGTCCCCCACATCGCAAAACACTAAATTAAACTATTAACCCCTAAACCTAACACCCCCATAACTTTAAATTAAATGACAATATAACTATATTTAAATAAATAAAAAAAACTTACCTGTGAAATAAAAATAAACCTAACATTAAATTATAAATTAACCTAACATTACTATTCTAATAAAATAAAAAATACTACCAATTAATGAAAAATTTCAAAAAACCTAACACTATCAGAAAAATTAAAAAAAATCTAAAATTACAAATAATAAGAAACACTAAATTACGAAAAAGAAAAAACAAATCTTACAAAAAATAATAAAATTATCAAAAAGAAAAACCATTACACCTAATCTAATAGCCCTATAAAAATAAAAAAAACCCTTCCAAAAATAAAAACACCCCCTAGCCTACAATAAACTACCAATTGCCCTTAAAATTGCCTTTTGTAGGGCATTGCCCTAAGTTAAACAGCTCTTTTACCTGTAAAAAAAAAAAAAAATCCCCCCAAACAGTGAAACCCACCACCTAACCAACCCCACAAAATAAAAAAAACTAACTCTAAAATAAACCTAAGCTACCCATTGCCCCATAAGCGGCATTTGTATGGGCATTGCCTTTAAAAGGTCATTCAGCTCTTTTTCATTGCCCTTAAATGGGCATTTAGCTCTTTTTCAAAAGCCCAAACCCTAATCTGAAAATGAAAACCCACCCCCAAAATCTTAAAAAATACCTAACACTAACCCCAGAATATCTACTCACGTTTGCTGAAGTCCGGACATCCAGGCAGGAAGAAGTCTTCAGCCAGGTTGTTGACATCTTCATCCATCGCGGGGGTTTCTTTTATCTTCATCCTTGCGGCGCGGAGCGACAAAGACATCAGGCACGGAGCATCCTCTTGATACGGTCCCCACTGTAGACTGAAGCTTCAATGCAAGGTAGCCGTTTCAAAATGGCGTACCTTGCATTCCTATTGGCTGATTTGATTCTATAAATTCAAATCAGCCAATATGATGAGAGCTTCTAAAATCCTATTGGCTGTTCAAAATAGCCAATAGGATGAGAGCTACTGAAATCAAGGTAGCCGTTTCAAAATGGCGTACCTTGCATTCCTATTGGCTGATTTGATTCTTCAAATTTAAATCAGCCAAAAGGATGAGAGCTTCTAAAATCCTATTGGCTGTTCAAAATGGTTAGTTATTTCTTTTTATTTTGGGGGGTTGGTTGGGTGGTGGGTTTTACTGTTGGGGTTGGGGGGACTTTTGTATTTTTTTTACAGGTAAAAGAGTTGTTTAATTTAGGGCAATTCCCTACAAAAGGCCCTTTTAAGGGCTATTAGTAGTTTATTGTAGGCTAGCGGTTGTTTTTATTTTGGGGGACTTTTTTATTTTTATAGGGCTATTAGATTAGATGTAATTGTTTTTAATTTTTGATAATTTCGTTTATTATTTTTTGCAAGCTTAGTGTTTTTTTTATTTTTCTTAAGTAAGGCCTAGATTTAGAGTTCGGCGGTAGCCGTCAAAACCAGCGTTAGAGGCTCCTAACGCTGGTTTTGGCCGCCCGCTGGTATTTGGAGTCAGTGATTAAAGGGTCTAACGCTCACTTTTCAGCCGCGACTTTTCCATACCGCAGATCCCCCTACGCCATTTGCGTAGCCTATCTTTTCAATGGGATCTTTCTAACGCTGGTATTTAGAGTCGTTTCTGAAGTGAGCGTTAGAGCTCTAACGACAAGATTCCAGCCGCCTGAAAATAGCAGGAGTTAAGAGCTTTCTGGCTAACGCCGGTTTTTAAAGCTCTTAACTACTGTACCCTAAAGTACACTAACACCCATAAACTACCTATGTACCCCTAAACCGAGGTCCCCCCACATCGCCGCCACTCGATTAAAATTTTTAACCCCTAATCTGCCGACCGCCACCTACGTTATACTTATGTACCCCTAATCTGCTGCCCCTAACCCCGCCGACCCCTATATTATATTTATTAACCCCTAACTTTCCCCCCACAACGTCGCCGCAAGCTACTTAAAATAATTAATCCCTAATCTTCCGACCGCAAATCGCCGCCACCTACGTTATCCCTATGTACCCCTAATCTGCTGCCCCTAACATCGCCGACCCCTATGTTATATTTATTAACCCCTAATCTGCCCCCCACAACGTCGCCGACACCTGCCTACACTTATTAACCCCTAATCTGCCGAGCGGACCTGAGCGCTACTATAATAAATGTATTAACCCCTAATCCGCCTCACTAACCCTATCATAAATAGTATTAACCCCTAATCTGCCCTCCCTAACATCGCCGACACCTAACTTCAATTATTAACCCCTAATCTGCCGACCGGAGCTCACCGCTATTCTAATAAATGTATTAACCCCTAAAGCTAAGTCTAACCCTAACACTAACACCCCCCTAACTTAAATATAATTTACATCTAACGAAATAAATTAACTCTTATTAAATAACTTATTCCTATTTAAAGCTAAATACTTACCTGTAAAATAAATCCTAATATAGCTACAATATAAATTACATTTATATTATAGCTATTTTAGGATTAATATTTATTTTACAGGCAACTTTGTAATTATTTTAACCAGGTACAATAGCTATTAAATAGTTAAGAACTATTTAATAGTTACCTAGTTAAAATAATTACAAATTTACCTGTAAAATAAATCCTAACCTAAGTTATAATTAAACCTAACACTACCCTATCAATAAAATAATTAAATAAACTACCTACAATTACCTACAATTAACCTAACACTACACTATCAATAAATTAATTAAACACAATTGCTACAAATAAATACAATTAAATAAACTATCTAAAGTACAAAAAATAAAAAAGAACTAAGTTACAGAAAATAAAAAAATATTTACAAACATAAGAAAAATATTACAACAATTTTAAACTAATTACACCTACTCTAAGCCCCCTAATAAAATAACAAAGACCCCCAAAATAAAAAATTCCCTACCCTATTCTAAAATACAAAAATTACAAGCTCTTTTACCTTACCAGCCCTGAACAGGGCCCTTTGCGGGGCATGCCCCAAGAAGTTCAGCTCTTTTGCCTGTAAAAGAAAACATACAATACCCCCCCCCCAACATTACAACCCACCACCCACATACCCCTAATCTAACCCAAACCCCCCTTAAATAAACCTAACACTAATCCCCTGAAGATCTTCCTACCTTGTCTTCACCATACCAGGTTCACCGATCCGTCCTGGCTCCAAGATCTTCATCCAACCCAAGCGGGGGTTGGCGATCCATAATCCGGTGCTGAAGAGGTCCAGAAGAGGCTCCAAAGTCTTCATCCTATCCGGCAAGAAGAGGACATCCGGACCGGCAAACATCTTCTCCAAGCCGCATCTTCTATCTTCTTCCATCCGGTGCGGAGCGGGTCCATCTTGAAGCAGGCGACGCGGATCCATCCTCTTCTTCCGATGTCTCCCGACGAATGACGGTTCCTTTAAGGGACGTCATCCAAGATGGCGTCCCTCGAATTCCGATTGGCTGATAGGATTCTATCAGCCAATCGGAATTAAGGTAGGAATTTTCTGATTGGCTGATGGAATCAGCCAATCAGAATCAAGTTCAATCCGATTGGCTGATCCAATCAGCCAATCAGATTGAGCTCGCATTCTATTGGCTGTTCCGATCAGCCAATAGAATGCGAGCTCAATCTGATTGGCTGATGGGATCGGCCAATCGGATTGAACTTGATTCTGATTGGCTGATTCCATCAGCCAATCAGAAAATTCCTACCTTAATTCCGATTGGCTGATAGAATCCTATCAGCCAATCGGAATTCGAGGGACGCCATCTTGGATGACGTCCCTTAAAGGAACCGTCATTCGTCGGGAGACATCGGAAGAAGAGGATGGATCCGCGTCGCCTGCTTCAAGATGGACCCGCTCCGCACCGGATGGAAGAAGATAGAAGATGCGGCTTGGAGAAGATGTTTGCCGGTCCGGATGTCCTCTTCTTGCCGGATAGGATGAAGACTTTGGAGCCTCTTCTGGACCTCTTCAGCACCGGATTATGGATCGCCAACCCCCGCTTGGGTTGGATGAAGATCTTGGAGCCAGGACGGATCGGTGAACCTGGTATGGTGAAGACAAGGTAGGAAGATCTTCAGGGGATTAGTGTTAGGTTTATTTAAGGGGGGTTTGGGTTAGATTAGGGGTATGTGGGTGGTGGGTTGTAATGTTGGGGGGGGGGTATTGTATGTTTTCTTTTACAGGCAAAAGAGCTGAACTTCTTGGGGCATGCCCCGCAAAGGGCCCTGTTCAGGGCTGGTAAGGTAAAAGAGCTTGTAATTTTTGTATTTTAGAATAGGGTAGGGAATTTTTTATTTTGGGGGTCTTTGTTATTTTATTAGGGGGCTTAGAGTAGGTGTAATTAGTTTAAAATTGTTGTAATATTTTTCTTATGTTTGTAAATATTTTTTTATTTTCTGTAACTTAGTTCTTTTTTATTTTTTGTACTTTAGATAGTTTATTTAATTGTATTTATTTGTAGCAATTGTGTTTAATTAATTTATTGATAGTGTAGTGTTAGGTTAATTGTAGGTAATTGTAGGTAGTTTATTTAATTATTTTATTGATAGGGTAGTGTTAGGTTTAATTATAACTTAGGTTAGGATTTATTTTACAGGTAAATTTGTAATTATTTTAACTAGGTAACTATTAAATAGTTCTTAACTATTTAATAGCTATTGTACCTGGTTAAAATAATTACAAAGTTGCCTGTAAAATAAATATTAATCCTAAAATAGCTATAATATAAATGTAATTTATATTGTAGCTATATTAGGATTTATTTTACAGGTAAGTATTTAGCTTTAAATAGGAATCATTTATTTAATATGAGTTAATTTATTTCGTTAGATAAAAATTATATTTAACTTAGGGGGGTGTTAGTGTTAGGGTTAGACTTAGCTTTAGGGGTTAATACATTTATTAGAATAGCGGTGAGCTCCGGTCGGCAGATTAGGGGTTAATAATTGAAGGTAGGTGTCGGCGATGTTAGGGAGGGCAGATTAGGGGTTAATACTATTTATTATAGGGTTAGTGAGGCGGATTAGGGGTTAATACATTTATTATAGTAGCGCTCAGGTCCGCTCGGCAGATTAGGGGTTAATAAGTGTAGGTAGGTGTCGGCGACGTTGTGGGGGGCAGATTAGGGGTTAATAAATATAACATAGGGGTCGGCGATGTTAGGGCAGCAGATTAGGGGTACATATGGATAACGTAGGTGGCGGCGGTTTACGGAGCGGCAGATTAGGGGTTAAAAGTGTAATGCAGGGGTCAGCGATAGCGGGGGCGGCAGATTAGGGGTTAATAAGTGTAAGGTTAGGGGTGTTTAGACTCGGGGTACATGTTAGGGTGTTAGGTGCAGACTTAGGAAGTGTTTCCCCATAGGAAACAATGGGGCTGCGTTAGGAGCTGAACGCTGCTTTTTTGCAGGTGTTAGGTTTTTTTTCAGCTCAAACAGCCCCATTGTTTCCTATGGGAGAATCGTGCACGAGCACGTTTTTGAGGCCGGCCGCGTCCGTAAGCAACTCTGGTATCGAGAGTTGCATTTGCGGTAAAAATGCTCTACGCTCCTTTTTTGGAGCCTAACGCAGCATTTGTTTGAACTCTCGATACCAGAGTTAAATTTATGGTGCGGCCAGAAAAAAACCCGCGGAGCGTTAACAGCCCTTTTACCGCCGAACTCTAAATCTAGGCCTTAGTGTTTATTATTTTTTGTAATTTTAGATTTTTTAATTTTTCTCATAGATTTTTTAATTGGTAGTATTTTTTATTTTATTAGAATAGCAAGGTTAGGTTAATTTATAGTTTAATGTTAGGTTTATTTTTCTTTCACAGGTAAGTTTTTATTTATTTAAATATAGTTATATTGTAATTTTAATTTAAAGTTAGGGGGGTGTTAGGTTTTGGGGTTAATAGTTTAATTTAGTGTTTTGCGATGTGGGGGGGCCGGCGGTTTAGGGGTTAATAGGTTTATTTAGTTGCGGAGATGTGGGTGGCCGGAGGTTTATGGGTTAATAGGTTTATTTAGTTGCAGAGATGTGGGTGGCCGGAGGTTTAGGGGTTAATAACTTTATTATAGTGTTGGCGATGTCAGGGAGCGGCGGAATAGGGGTTACTAACTTCATTATAGTAGCGGTGATGTCGGGGAGCGGTGGAATAGGGGTTACTAACTTTTATTAGTGTCAGCGATGTCGGGAGCGGCAGATTAGGGGTTAATAACTTTATTTAGGTGTCGGCGATGTCGGGACGGCAGAATAGGGGTGTTAAGACTTGAGGTTTATGTTAGGGTGTTAGGTTTAAACATAACTTTTTTTCCTCTATAGACCTCAATGGGGTTGCGTTACGGAGAATTTTCATTGCAGGTGTTAGTTTTTTTTCTAACACTCTCTCCCCATTGATGTCTATGGGGGCAAGCGTGCACAAGCACGTCAAAGCAGCCCTTGGATTTTGTGCGGTATGGAGCTTATCGCCACCATATCGCACGCACAAGGAGGCTTTTCAGTAACTCATAATGGCAGCGTTATGGAGGGGGAAATAACGCAGCTATTTGGCGTTTGTTTCGCACCCTGTTTAGCGCAAAACTCGTAATCTAGGTGTATGTAAATAAGAAGTTAAATTATACTCATGGGAATTATCTTCCTTAGCACTTGGAGGATGAAAAGATTCTCAAAACCAAGAGCTCTATATAACCCCTCCACCTCACACATACCTCAGTCTAATCCACAGCCAAGCAGAAGTGAGGTAAGAAAAAAAGCGACAAAAAATAGAGCAGGCAATTGTTCGTTCCCAGGTTGAGCGCTTCTCTTTTTATTTATGCAAATTATGACCCTGAGGGAAGTCTCCTTAAGGGTGATGCAGAAAGTCAGATGTGAACCCGTTGCTCAGTGTGCCTACAGGGATATGGCTACACGTCACTGACGAGGCCCACAATAGGCTGAAACGTACTTCTAGGGTGTTGCAGTTTCTCTTGTTCAGAGAAGGATTGCCTGGTATTTCGGGTATGGACTGCACTTTTCTTGAAAGCTTTATATCTTTAAACAAATTAAGTTCTTTGACTGCATGTTTGACTCTTCGGAAGGTGTTAAACACATTGTAAAAGTGTCACTTCTGAAACAGCCTTTATTCTGCACTGAATGTTGCACACAGTGATTGGAGCATACACATGTATACCTGCTCCTGATTGGCTCAGTAGTTGTAGCTTCATCTGAGCACAGTTTTGCAGGGGTTAAATGCAGGCAATATGGGAATTTATTAAAAATATAAAATGCTTTGAAAGAATAATTTTATTTTCACGTTAATACCTCTCTCACCTTCCACTCTTTTTTATACCCAGGAGTAACACAACCAGAAGTGATCAAGGCTAATGTAAAGCAAGCTATCAATGGGCGCCTGTCCCTTTACTGCCTGGGCTTTGGATATGACCTGAATTACAATCTCCTGCAAACTCTCGCCTTGGAGAATGGAGGGGTCGCACGCAGGATCTACGAGGATTCAGATGCTGAACTTCAACTACAGGTACAGAAACTTATGCACACAAAGGACTGATACAGACCTGTAGAGACTGAATTCTTAATTCTGTCATTAGTACTAGCAGGGACTGGGGCCAATATCATGTCACTGTCATTAGTAAGTTGTGGCCCTAACAGGGTCTGACCCCATAACTATGTAACTGTCATTAGTGCACTATGGCACTAGCAGAGACTGAGCACATAAACATGTCACTATCATTAGTACACTGTGGCACTAGCACTGACTGAGCCCATAAACATGTCACTGTCATTAGTAAGTTGTTGCCCTAGCAGGATCTGACCCCATAACTATGTCACTGTCATTAGTGCACTATGGTGCTAGCAGAGACTGAGCACATAAACATGTCACTGTCATTAGTACACTGTGGAATTAGCAGGAACTAAGCCCATAAAGATGTCACTGTCATTAGTACAATATGGTCCTAGCTGGGACTTAACCTATAAATATGTCATTGTCATTAGTACACTGTGGCCCTATCAGGGACTGAGCACATAAACATGTCACTGTCATTAGTACACTATGGCACTAGCAGAGACTGAGCACATAAACATGTCACTGTCATTAGTACACTGTGGCACTAGCACTGACTGAGCCCATAAACATGTCACTGTCATTAGTACACTGTGGCACTAGCACTGACTGAGCCCATACACATGTCACTGTCATTAGTACACTGTGGCACTAGCACTGACTGAGCACATAAACATGTCACTGTCATTAGTACACTGTAGCACTAGCACTGACTGAGCCCATAAACATGTCACTATCATTAGTACACTGTGGCACTAGCACTGACTGAGCCCATAAACATGTCACTGTCATTAGTAAGTTGTAGCCCTAGCAGGATCTGACCCCATAACTATGTAACTGTCATTAGTGCACTATGGTGCTAGCAGAGACTGAGCACATAAACATGTCACTGTCATTAGTACACTGGGGAATTAGCAGGAACTAAGCCCATAAACATGTCACTGTCGTTAGTACACTATGGTCCTAGCTGGGACTTAACCCATAAATATGTCATTATCATTAGTACACTGTGGCCCTATCAGGGACTGAGCCCATAAACATGTCACTATCATTAGTACACTATGGTCCTAGCTGGAACTTAACCCATAATATGTCATTGTCATTAGTACATTGTGGCCCTATCAGGGAATGAGCCCATAAACATGTCACTGTCATTAGTACACTATTACCCTAGCTGGAACTGAGCACATAAACATGTCACTGTCATTTGCACACTATTACCCTAGCAGGAACTGAGCACATAAACATGTCACTGTCATTAGTACACTGTGGCCCTAGCAGGAACTGAGCACAGAAACATGTCACTGTCATTAGTACACTATTACCCTAGCAGGAACTGAGCACATAAACATGTCACTGTCATTAGTACACTTTGGCCCTAGCAGGAACTGAGCACAGAAACATGTCACTGTCATTAGTACACTATTACCCTAGCAGGAACTGAGCACAGAAACATGTCATTGTCATTAGCACACTGTGACCCAAGCAGGGACTGAGTACATAAATATGTCACTGTCATTAGTACACTGTGACCCTAGCAGGGACTGAGCACATAAACATGTCATTGTCATTAGTACACTGTGACCCTAGTAGGGATTGAGTACATAAACATGTTACTGTCATTAGTACACTGTGACCCTAGCAGGAACTGAGCCCATAAACATATCACTGTCATTAGTACACTGTGGCCCTAGCAGGGACTGAACACATAAACATGTCATTGTCATTAGTACACTGTGACCCTAGCAGGGACTGAGCACATAAACATGTCATTGTCATTAGTACACTGTGGCCCTAGCAGGGACTGAGTACATAAACATGTCATTGTCATTAGTACACTGTGGCCCTAGCAGGAACTGAGCACATAAACATGTCACTGTCATTAATACACTGTGACCCTAGTAGGGACTGAGTACATAAACATGTCACTATCATTAGTACACTGTGGCCCTAGCAGGGACTGAGCACATAAACATGTCATTGCCATTAGTACACTGTGACCCTAGCAGGGACTGAGCACATAAACATGTCATTGTCATTAGTACACTGTGACCCTAGCAGGGACTGAGCACATAAACATGCCATTGCCATTAGTACACTGTGACCCTAGCAGGGACTGAGCACATAAACATGTCATTGTCATTAGTACACTGTGACCCTAGCAGGAACTGAGCCCATAAACATGTCATTGTCATTAGTACACTGTGACCCTAGCAGGGACTGAGTACATAAACATGTCATTGTCATTAGTACACTGTGGCCCTAGCAGGGATGAGAGCTTATGTAGCATATTATCTAGGATCCTGCCCATGTAATGCTGATTGTGCTTCTCTGCAGGGCTTCTATAACGAGGTGGCACAGCCTTTACTGAAAGGGGTACAAGTGCAATACCCAGAAAATGCAGTTTCCAATCTCACCAGGAACTCCTTCGAGCACTATTTTGGGGGTTCAGAAATTGTGGTGGCTGGAAAGATCTCCAGCAATGATCTGACTTCCCTCACCTCGGAAATAAGTGCCAAAGGGGTAGAAAAATGTTTATTTTTTGTATTGTGTACATGGTGTTGTATCATAACAGACTAGATTACAAGTGGAGCGCAATCAATAGCATCAGGTGCATTATCCTTTGCTCCACATTGCTCTAAAAATAGCTCACAATGAGGTATAAGTAGATAATAAAAAAAAGATTTACTAGAGAATCTTAACATGGTTGATATTTATTAAGCGCACCCTAAAGTTTTAATGCACAGTGTCGGGAGCGGTATTAAAGGGACATGAAACTCCAAAAAAATCTTTCAGGATTCAGACAGAGCATACAAATTTAAACAACTATCCAATTTACTTCTATTATCTAATTTGCTTCATTTTCTTGGTATCCTTTGTTAAAAAGATATCTAGAAAGGCACAGGAGCTGGGAGCTAGCTGCTGATTGGTGGCTGCCTCTTGTGATTGTCTTACAGATCTGTTCAGCTAGCTCCCAGTAGTGCATTGCTGCCACTTCAATAAATACCAAGAGAATGGAGAAAAACTGATAATAGAAGTAAATTGCAAAGTTGTTTAAAATTGTATGTTCTGTCTGAATCATGATGGGAATGTTTTGGGTTTACAGATGTTGAGTTAAATGTGTTTGAACGCAACGCAATAAAGTGTAGAAAAAAGACTTGAATATATACAAAATACATCAAAATGATCTGAAAATAATATATTTCACTTACATTTAAACATATTAATTACAAAATAAATGTTTAATATTGAAATACAGTAGGTGTTTTAACAGTAATTTAAAGGCATTTGGTTTATCATCAGGTGCTGGACTGGGAAAGAATCAAAGGTGTATGTATTTGTGTATGTATATGTGTGTATGTGTGTATGTGTGTTTATGTATGTGTGTGTATATATGTGTGTATGTGTGTTTATGTATGTGTGTGTATATATGTGTGTATGTGTGTTTATGTATGTGTGTGTATACTGTGTGTATGTGTGTTTATGTATGTGTGTGTATACTGTGTGTATGTGTGTTTATGTATGTGTGTATATATATGTGTGTATGTGTGTTTATGTATGTGTGTGTATATATGTGTGTATGTGTGTTTATGTATGTGTGTGTATATATGTGTGTATGTGTGTTTATGTATGTGTGTGTATACTGTGTGTATGTGTGTTTATGTATGTGTGTGTATACTGTGTGTATGTGTGTTTATGTATGTGTGTGTATATATATGTGTGTATGTGTGTTTATGTATGTGTGTGTATACTGTGTGTATGTATATATTGTTATGTATGTGTGTTTATGTATGTGGGTTTATATATGTATGTGTGTGTATACTGTGTGTATGTATATATTTTTATGTGTGTGTTTATGTATGTGTGTCTATACTGTGTGTATGTATATATTGTTATGTATGTGTGTATATATATATGTGTGTATGTGTGTGTATACTGTGTGTATTTGTATGTGTGTGTGTTTATGTATGTGTGTCTATACTGTGTGTATGTATATATTGTTATGTATATGTGTTTATGCACATCCCACCTAAGTACCAACCTCACAGGTACCAGCTATATAATGTGCCCTGCACAGAGCTAGCAGAGTGATATAACCTAATATACTATACAATACTAGTGTAATTGTGATTAGTCCATGGGCATTCAAATGTAACAAATAAATCCAAACTAATTTGGATTTATTTGTTACAAATGCATTCAGGTTAATTCGGAAATTCTAATTGATTCAAAGCTCCGAATTTGACCAATTTGTCCGAATTTCGATTCGGAATGAAACGAAATGCACATGTCTAGCATGTATGTGTGTATACATATGTTGGTATGTGTATATATATATATATATATATATATATATATATCAGGGCAAATATCCAGAAATTCCAAAAAAGACAGCACTCACTGGTCTTGAAAAAATAAAATTGACATTTTAATAAGCAAAGGGTTAAAAGTAGGGAATAGGCGTGACGTTTCAATGCCGTACTGGCATCTTTATCAAATGTCCCAAATGTAGAAAGTGGTGCTGCAGAGAAGGCTCATCAGCTATGTGATGCCCCAAGGAAATTGTGAGAGAACTGGCTGTACTGCCACAATTTATAGCAGCTCCTATTTGTGATTGGAAGTAGTTGCAGCTGTGTTACAAATCCTCTTTGCGCTGCAAACAGAGGCATCCACCACGCACACCTTGTAGTGCAACGACTTCCAATCACAAATAGGAGCTGCTATAAATTGTGGCAGTACAGCCAGTTCTCTCACAATTTCCTTGGGGCATCACATAGCTGATGAGCCTTCTCTGGAGCACCACTTTCTACATTTGGAACATTTGATAAAGATGCCAGTACGGCATCGAAACGTCATGCCTATTCCCTACTTTTAACCCTTTGATCATTAAAACTTACATTTTATTTTCTCAAGACCAGTGAGTGCTGTCTTTTTTGGAATATACATATATATATATATATATATATATATGTTTACAGTGTTTATAATTTTTATTTCAATACAAAACCATAGTATGCTAAGAATGCATTACCTAAGCGGAGGTTTAACGTACCTTTGGCTTAGTGCTTGAGCGACAGCTGGCTATAAGTTTTTCAGTATGCCCCCATAGAAGTTTATTATGTGAGGAATTTAGCACATCCGTGATATCCAACATGCATATATTAGCGCACCCTAGACTTTCACTGTAGAGCTAAAATCTTACTTTTAACAAGTAATTTGAGCTCCAAAGCCCTATTGATTTCCACTTGTAATCTAACCCTTATATTTTTGTTCCTATTCTAGACACAAGATCATCTTACTTTTAATACGAGTGGTCTTGTCACAGAGCAGCAGGGGTACATTTTTGGAGAATATATTGAACGTCTCTGGGCTTATCTGACAATCCAACAGATAATGGAAAAACAGTAAGTTACAAATAAACTAAATCCCCCTCTGTATTATGACTATGTAACAAACAAGAATTTAAGTAAACCAGGCAGCTGCCTAGGGAGCCTTAAGGTGGGCACCTGCCTGGCTGATCCTGTGATTCACTTTGTATTCCATATTTTATGGCCTTTTGCAATTTAGCACCTAGCTTAACCAAACAGAGGTTTAATAGGTACATTTCTACACATGCTAGGAAGTGGTTTGTTTGCCTAGGGACACCTGCCTGATTGTTGAAGCAGTTTAGTTCCATTGTCACCAAAATTCTGTGTTTTGTACATCTGGCTTTCCAGCACAGCCAATCAGAAAATGTACTGCAGAATGTGTAGCCCCCTTCTTAAAGGAATAGTCAAAATTAAACTTTCATGATTCAGATAGAGCAGCAATTTTAAGCAACTTTCTAATCCTACTCCTATTATCAATTTTTATTTGTTCTCTTGCTATCTTTATTTGAATGTAAGCTTAGGAGCTGGCCCATTTTTGGTTCAGCACCTGGGTAGCGCTTGCTAATTGGTGGCTACATTTAGACACTAATCAGAAAGTGCTACCCAGGTGCTAAACCAAAAATGGGCCAGCTCCTCTGCTTACATTCTTGTTTTTTCAATTAAAGATAGAAAGAGAATGAAGAAAAAAATATAATAGGAGTAAATTATAAAGTTACATAAAAATGCTGTTCTATCTGAATCATCAACATTTAATATTAACTAGACTATTCCTTTAAGTAGATATGAGTATGGGCTGGTAATCTTTACAAGTGATATCTCCGGACACAAGTGGGTTGAAAAGTTGGGATATTAACCCTGTTCCTAGGATGGAGCTATTTGAGGAATCTGTGTTAATGAATGTGATGTACCCGGCAACAGTCACCAGTTTGGCACAGAAAGGGTTGACAGACCAGCAGTTTGTCACAGTCTAGCCACTCCAGGCAAGCGTGTGACTTAGTTCAGTGGGTGCAGGGGTTAATGAACACTCCCTAGTCTGTGCTAAACCTATAAAAAATGCCCAAACTCCCATTTAATGCCACGCACACTAAACTATCTCTGCTGCCACCACTTTAAGATTATTATATGGGAAATCCTGAAGAAAAAAAACTGACTAGTATATTAAAAAAATCCCAAAACACAATTTAGCAAAAATCCATCTAAAAAACATAGTTATATTATTACCAGTCTCTCCAGTAACATGGTTCAAATATTAGACAAATGCAAAATGTAATACAAGAACATTTATTATGAATATAAGTCACAGTGCATTTATATAAAAAAAGGAGTTAGCAAACAATGACACACAGCAAAACAGTTTTAAAATAAAAAGGAGAAAATCACAGAACCTATAACTTTACCAGAATAGCCTCTGCTTCTAAGGAAGGAAATGGAATGGAAATTGGTCAGACACACTTTTCCGCAGTTTCCCATTTAGCATGACAAAATTATGTTGTTGAAATCACAGTTAAATATATTTTTTCATGAGGTCAGGTTTCTCACTGGGCCCCTTCCAGAGTGGGCAAGGAAAGCAGCCACCCCTATTTAAGGCAGGCCATTAAACACATTGCAAACCCTGGCTGAAGTTATAGGATAACTCATAATTTTTTGTTATGTATATCCTAGTATCTACACCCATATAAGCAATCCCCTTATAACATCATAAAGATTATTTAGATACCAAATATGACATGTCTGTTATATTTAGTCACCCAATAACATAATTGTGATAAAAAACATAATTTATGCTTACCTGATAAATTCCTTTCTCCTGTAGTGTAGTCAGTCCACGGGTCATCCATTACTTATGGGATTATATCTCCTCCCTAACAGGAAGTGCAAGAGGATCACCCAAGCAGAGCTGCTATATAGCTCCTCCCCTCTACGTCATACCCAGTCATTCGACCAAAACCAAACGAGAAAGGAGAAACTATAGGGTGCAGTGGTAACTGGAGTTTAATTTAAAATTTAGACCTGCCGTAAAAACAGGGCGGGCCGTGGACTGACTACACTACAGGAGAAAGGAATTTATCAGGTAAGCATAAATTATGTTTTCTCCTGTTAAGTGTAGTCAGTCCACGGGTCATCCATTACTTATGGGATACCAATACCAAAGCTAAAAGTACACGGATGACGGGAGGGACAGGCAGGACCTTTACACGGAAGGAACCACTGCCTGAAGAACCTTTCTCCCAAAAACAGCCTCCGAAGAAGCAAAAGTGTCAAATTTGTAAAATTTTGAAAAGGTGTGAAGTGAAGACCAAGTTGCAGCCTTGCAAATCTGTTCAACAGAGGCCTCATTTTTAAAGGCCCAAGTGGAAGCCACAGCTCTGGTAGAATGAGCTGTAATTCTTTCAGGAGGCTGCTGTCCAGCAGTCTCATAGGCTAAACGTATTATGCTACGAAGCCAAAAAGAGAGAGAGGTAGCCGAAGCCTTTTGACCTCTCCTCTGTCCCGAATAAACGACAAACAGGAAAGAAGTTTGTCGAAAATCTTTAGTTGCCTGTAAATAGAATTTCAGGGCCCGGACAACGTCCAGATTGTGCATAAGTCTTTCCTTCTTTGAGGAAGGATTAGGGCACAATGAAGGAACAACAATCTCTTGATTGATATTCTTGTTAGTGACTACCTTAGGTAAGAACCCAGGTTTAGTACGCAGAACTACCTTGTCTGAATGAAAAATCAGATAAGGGGAATCACAATGTAAGGCTGATAACTCAGAGACTCTTCGAGCCGAGGAAATAGCCATTAAAAACAGAACTTTCCAAGATAACAGCTTGATATCAATGGAATGAAGGGGTTCAAACGGAACACCCTGCAAAACGTTAAGAACTAAGTTTAAGCTCCATGGCGGAGCAACAGTTTTAAACACAGGCTTAATCCTGGCCAAAGCCTGACAAAAAGCCTGAACGTCTGGAACTTCTGACAGACGCTTGTGCAAAAGAATGGACAGAGCTGAGATCTGTCCCTTTAACGAACTAGCAGATAAACCCTTTTCTAAGCCTTCTTGTAGAAAAGACAATATCCTAGGAATCCTGACCTTACTCCATGAGTAACTCTTTGATTCGCACCAATGTAAGTATTTACGCCATATTTTATGGTAAATTTTCCTGGTAACAGGTTTCTTAGCCTGTATCAAGGTATCAATCACTGACTCCGAGAATCCACGCTTTGATAGAATCAAGCGTTCAATCTCCAAGCAGTCAGCCTCAGAGAAATTAGATTTGGATGTTTGAAAGGACCCTGAACCAGAAGGTCCTGTCTCAGAGGCAGAGACCATGGTGGACAGGACGACATGTCCACTAGAACTGCATACCAGGTCCTGCGTGGCCACGCAGGCGCTATTAGAATCACCGATGCTCTCTCCTGTTTGATCCTGGCAATCAAACGAGGAAGTATCGGGAAGGGTGGAAACACATAAGCCATGTTGAAGACCCAGGGTGCTGTCACAGCATCTATCAGAACCGCTTCCGGATCCCTGGATCTTGATCCGTAACAAGGAAGCTTGGCGTTCTGGCGAGACGCCATGAGATCCAGATCTGGTTTGCCCCAACGCCGAAGCAGTTGTGCAAAAATCTCCGGGTGAAGTTCCCACTCCCCCGGATGAAAAGTCTGGCGACTTAGGAAATCCGCCTCCCAGTTCTCCACGCCTGGGATGTGGATCGCTGACAGGTGGCAAGAGTGAGACTCTGCCCAGCGAATTATCTTTGAGACTTCCATCATCGCTAGGGAACTCCTTGTCCCTCCCTGATGGTTGATGTAAGCCACAGTCGTGATGTTGTCCGACTGGAACCTGATGAACCTCAGAGTTGCTAGCTGAGGCCAAGCCAGAAGAGCATTGAGAACTGCTCTCAATTCCAGAATGTTTATTGGAAGGAGACTCTCCTCCTGAGTCCATGATCCCTGAGCCTTCAGGGAATTCCAGACAGCGCCCCAACCTAGTAGGCTGGCGTCTGTTGTTACAATTGTCCAGTCTGGCCTGCTGAAGGGCATCCCCCTGGACAGATGTGGCCGAGAAAGCCACCATAGAAGAGAATCTCTGGTCTCTTGATCCAGATTCAGCATAGGGGACAAATCTGAGTAATCCCCATTCCACTGACTTAGCATGCACAATTGTAGTGGTCTGAGATGCAGGCGTGCAAAAGGTACTATGTCCATTGCCGCTACCATTAAGCCGATTACCTCCATGCATTGAGCCACTGAAGGGTGTTGAATGGAATGAAGGACACGGCAAGCATTTAGAAGTTTTGTTAACCTGTCTTCTGTCAGGTAAATTTTCATTTCTACAGAATCTATAAGAGTCCCCAAGAAGGGAACTCTTGTGAGTGGCAACAGAGAACTCTTTTCTACGTTCACCTTCCACCCATGCGACCTTAGAAATGCCAGAACTAACTCTGTATGAGACTTGGCAGTCTGGAAACTTGACGCTTGTATCAGAATGTTGTCTAGGTATGGAGCTACCGAAATTCCTCGCGGTCTTAGTACCGCCAGAAGAGAGCCCAGAACCTTTGTAAAGATTCTTGGAGCCGTGGCTAACCCGAAGGGAAGAGCTACAAATTGGTAATGCCTGTCTAGGAAGGCAAACCTTAGGTACCGATAATGATCCTTGTGAATCGGTATGTGAAGGTAGGCATCCTTTAAATCCACTGTGGTCATGTATTGACCCCTTTGGATCATAGGTAAGATTGTCCGAATAGTTTCCATTTTGAACGATGGAACTCTTAGGAACTTGTTTAGGATCTTTAAGTCCAAAATTGGTCTGAAGGTTCCCTCTTTTTTGGGAACCACAAACAGATTTGAGTAAAACCCCTGTCCGTGTTTTGACCGCGGAACTGGATGGATCACTCCCATTAGTAAAAGGTCTTGTACACAGCATAGAAACGCTTCTCTCTTTAGCTGGTTTGCTGACAGCCTTGAAAGATGAAATCTCCCTTTTGGAGGAGAAGCTTTGAAGTCCAGAAGGTATCCCTGAGATATGATCTCTAACGCCCAGGGATCCTGGACATCTCTTGTCCAAGCCTGGGCGAAGAGCGAAAGTCTGCCCCCCACTAGATCCGTTTCCGGATCGGGGGCCCTCACTTCATGCTGTCTTAGGGGCAGCAGCAGGTTTTCTGGCCTGCTTGCCCTTGTTCCAGGACTGGTTAGGTTTCCAGCCCTGTCTGCAGCGAGCAACAGTTCCTTCCTGCTTTGGGGCTGAGGAAGTTGATGCTGCTCCTGCCTTGAAGTTACGAAAGGCACGAAAATTAGACTGTCTAGCCCTTGGTTTGGCTCTGTCTTGAGGCAGGGCATGACCCTTACCTCCAGTAATGTCAGCGATAATTTCTTTCAAACCGGGCCCGAACAATGTCTGCCCTTTGAAAGGTATGTTAAGCAATTTAGATTTAGATGTCACATCGGCTGACCAAGATTTAAGCCACAGCGCTCTGCGCGCCTGAATGGCGAATCCTGAATTCTTAGCCGTAAGTTTAATTAAATGTACTACGGCATCGGAAATAAATGAATTGGCTAGCTTAAGTACTCTAAGCTTGTCTGTAATCTCATCCAATGTAACTGAGTTAATGGTCTCTTCCAGAGACTCAAACCAGAATGCCGCCGCAGCCGTGACAGGCGCAATGCATGCAAGGGGTTGTAATATAAAACCTTGTTGAACATACATTTTCTTAAGGTAACCCTCTAACTTTTTATCCATTGGATCTGAAAAAGCACAGCTATCCTCCACCGGGATAGTGGTGCGTTTAGCCAGAGTAGAAACTGCTCCTTCCACCTTAGGGACCGTCTGCCATAAGTCCCGTGTGGTGGCGTATATTGGAAACATTTTTCTAAATATAGGAGGGGGAGAAAAGGGCACACCAGGTCTATCCCACTCCTTGTTAATAATTTCTGTAAGCCTTTTAGGAATAGGAAAAACGTCAGTACACGTCGGTACCGCAAAATATTTATCCAGCCTACACATTTTCTCTGGAATTGCAACCGTGTTACAATCATTCAGAGCCGCTAATACCTCCCCTAACAATACACGGAGGTTCTCAAGCTTAAATTTAAAATTTGAAATGTCTGAGTCCAGTTTACTTGGATCAGATCCGTCACCCACAGAATGAAGCTCTCCGTCCTCATGTTCTGCATATTGTGACGCAGTATCAGACATGGCTCTAATATTATCAGCGCACTCTGTTCTCACCCCAGAGTGGTCGCGTTTACCCCTAATTTCTGGCAATTTAGATAATACTTCAGTCATAACATTAGCCATGTCTTGCAAAGTGATTTGTATGGGCCGCCCTGATGTACTTGGCGCCACAATATCACGCACCTCCCGAGCGGGAGATGAAGGTACTGACACGTGAGGAGAATTAGTCGGCATAACTTCCCCCTCGTTGTCTGGTGAAATTTTCTTTACATGTACACTTTTATTTAAAGTAGCATCAATGCAATTAGTACACAAATTTCTATTGGGCTCCACATTGGCCTTTGAACATATTGCACAAAGAGTTTCCTCTGTGTCAGACATGTTTAACAGACTAGCAATGAAACTAGCAAGCTTGGAAAATACTTTTGAAATAAATTTACAAGCAATATAAAAAACGTTACTGTGCCTTTAAGAAGCACAAAAAACTGTCACAGTTGAAATAACAATGAACCAAATTAGTTATAGCAACCAAATTTTCACAGTAAATGCATTAAGTTAGCAAAGGATTGCACCCACCAGCAAATGGATGATTAACCCCTTAATACCCAAAAAACGGACAACAGATATAAAACGTTGTATCACAGTCAAAAGCACAGTCTCACAGGTCTGCTGTGAGTGATTACCTCCCTCAAAACTAGTTTTGGAGACCCCTGGGCTCTGTAGAGACGTCCTGGATCATGGAGGAAGGAATAGGAAGACTGTGAGTGAATTCTTACTGCGCAAGAAAGTGCCAAAATAGGCCCCTCCCACTCATATTATAACAGTGGGGAAGCTCAGTAAACTGAATTTATTCATAAATAAACGACAGCCATGTGGAAAAATAATGCCCAAAAATTTTATCACCAAGTACCTCAGAGAAAAACGATTAACATGCCAGAAAACCGTTTTAAATAAAATTATGAAATGATACTAATAAGCCTGCTGCTAGTCGCTTTCACTGCAGTGGGGGCTCAAATATAAGTTAAATGTATACAGTATTTTCTTAGTGAAGTTCCATTCCCCAGAAATACCTCAGTGTAACATACATACATATCAGCCTGATACCAGTCGCTACTACTGCATTTAAGGCTGCACTTACATTATATGGGTATTAGCAGTATTTTCTTAGTCAATTCCATTCCTAGAAAATAATATACTGCAACATACCTCCTTGCAGGTGAACCCTGCCCGCTGTCCCCTGTTCTGAAGTTACCTCACTCCTCAGAATGGCCGAGAACAGCAAATGGATCTTAGTTACGACCGCTAAGATCATACATAAACTCAGGTAGATTCTTCTTCTAATGCTGCCTGAGGAAAAACAACACACTCCGGTGCTGTTTAAAATAACAAACTTTTGATTGAAGATATAAAAACTAATTTTAATAACCACAGTCCTCTCACACGTCCTATCTATTAGTTAGGTGCAAGAGAATGACTGGGTATGACGTAGAGGGGAGGAGCTATATAGCAGCTCTGCTTGGGTGATCCTCTTGCACTTCCTGTTAGGGAGGAGATATAATCCCATAAGTAATGGATGACCCGTGGACTGACTACACTTAACAGGAGAAATATGTCTTAAGATATACCAGAGTGTCACCTCTGATTGACCTCAGTTCTTTTTAGAGTTGAAGACATTGTTATATCACTCCTCTGTGCTAACATCTTAATGACGTGATGCACTAGGTCTTATAATATGTGCAATAAGATTTGCTCAAAGGAAACTTACAAACTATTTATGATAAGAGGTCTATTTTTTTTAAGGAAAATGTACAGGGAAATGGAGAAAAAAATAATAATAATTAGCACAAAGAGAAAAAGTTAAACCGTCACACCTGAAATCATAAGGTTTTCATGACAATGAATGATGCAAATCACGTTATTTGAGCTCTCATTTATTTTAACGGCTAAGTCAAATAATAGCGTCCATGTTTGTTCTCTCCCAGGGTTTTGGCTACAGGTGAACACAAGGAGCTCCTTAAAAACCAAACCTTGGCTCTCTCCTTGAAATACAATTTCGTTACCCCGCTCACATCCATGGTGGTCACCAAACCAGAAGAAAATAAAGCTGCAGCTGAGGTGGCTGAGAAGTCATCTGTTGATAAAGGTAAAAAGAACACTAGAAAATGATATTGCGCTTGACCTGATGCTCCTATTAAATTTTAGTATATGTATTAAATGTTGAAGCACACCTAAAATACTAGATAGATAATATAGGATACTAGATAAAAAATATAAAATATCTCATCTCATTAGTAGAATATTAGAATATTAGAAAACCTTAGGATAGAGGTTAAAAATTAATTTCCTCCTAGAACCGCTATTTTGGGGTGAATAGATAAACAATATATACAAATGCACAAATATTCAAATTAATACAGTTGCGCTTTAAATGATCAAAAAGAATAAAAATACAGTAGTGTATACCGGTGAAATAAGATGCAAAATCACAGGATACGCAAACAAACCATCAATAAAAAAACGGTGTGTTAAAAAAACACACAGTGCTTTGTCCACAAAACAGTATGCACAATTGGGTGAATGTCACCTTATTTATGGAATCTGACTTGTCTCCAGAAATGTATGCCCATTTAAAATTCGCTGTTCAAATTGATCCTATTGGGGGACTGACTGCCTCCGGTGCCGCTCCTGTCAAGCCAAGTAATCCTTGCTTTGGCTCCGTATGTAGAACTCTTGTAAAAGAGAAAAAGATAGAAGCGCACAACAGAGAGTATGATTCAAGTGAAGTTTTATTACAATTGATCACATGCAACACACAATGTTGCACTTACTAGCTTAAGGTTAAAAATAGGCACTTTCATGTAAGGATCACTCTGATGTTCTCCGTGGCAAATGTTGGTGTGGAGATGGTAATACAGAATCCCAACAAACAGCCTCGGTATCCACTCGGCGTCCGGACTGTCTGCTGCCGTACACACAGGGAGATGATCAGCTGTCCTTACACTCCTCAGCGCGTTTCCCCCCAACTCCGGTCGGGCTTTTTCAAGAGGTAACTCAAAGACTTTTCATTTTTAGCGCTTTTTCCGGCTTATTTGTAGTGTCCCAATCACGGACCTGACTCGTAATGACTCATCAGGTGGGCGTAACCTATTTCTTGTTAGTGCACTTGTTAAAAAAAGATACTAAAAGTTAAAAAAAGATACTAAAACGTAACACCTATATGATTCATATAAAAGCAACATAATTCATATATAACAATTCAGATAAAACAATTTCTATATATACATTATTACAAACACCTCGTTCCAACATCAATTGTTTTCCAAATGTTGGAACGGGGTGCTTGTTATAATGTGTCTATATGAATTGTTTTATTGTATTTAAATTGTTTTACATGAACTGTTATATAGGAATTGTGCTCCTTCTATATGCATCACATATATGTGTTACGGTTTAGTAATCTGAAATTTTGGTGAATCCGAAGGGCTCCTTAAAGGTTATATGAGAACCAAGCATACCGCAAAATGTATTTTTAAGAAATGAGCCAAACTATATATTAATTGTTTTTTTAAATGTTGGAACGAGGTGTTTGTAATAATGTATATATATGAATTGTTTTAACTGAATTGTTATATATTAATTATGTTGCTTTTATATGTATCATATAGGTGTTACGTTTTAGTATCTTTTTTAACAAGTGCACTAACAAGAAATAGGTCACGCCCACCTGATGAGTCATTACGAGTCAGGTCCGTGATTAGAACATTCCAAATAAGCCGGAAAAGGCGCTAAAAATCAAAAGTCTTTGAGTTACCTCTTGAAAAAAAAAAAGCCCGACCGGTGTTCGGGGTAAACACGTTGAGGAGTGTAAGGACAACTGATCATCTCCCTGTGTGTACGGCAGAGCGGTGTCTGCAGCAGGCAGTCCGGACGCCGAGTGGATACCGAGGCCGTTTGTTGGGATTCTGTATTACCATCTCCACACCAACATTTGCCATAAGTGCAACATTATGTGTTGCGTGTGATCAATTGTAATAAAACTTCACTTGAATCGTACTCTCTGTTGTGCGCTTCTATCTTTTTCTCTTTTACAAGTGTTGATAAAGGTAAGGTGTTGTTGCAGGTGCATGATGAAATATTTAAAGGGACACTAAAGTCAAAGTTAAACTTTCATGATTCAGATAGAGCAGCAGTTTCAAGAGACTTTGCAATTTACTTCCATTATCGGATTGTGCACAATCTTTTTTTATACACACTTTTTGAGGCACCAGCTCACGTGCAAGAGTTCACAGTGTAAATGAGTCTATCATTGGCTGATGGCTGTCACATGATACAGGAGTTGGCAAACTGAAGTCAATTTTGAAATTTGTCAGAAGAAAATCTACTGCTTATTTAAAAAATGCCATAGCATTGCCTTTTTATTATGCACTTGTTTTTAATGCAATTCTCCTGTATTTGTTTGACATCAGACAAGGTACTTATCCTTTGGCATAAGGAGGACTTGATATCATTTTAAAATGTTGCTGCCTATTTTTTATTACAGGTATATAAAATGATGTTTACAACTATTGGTACTTAATTCTGTATGTTGCTGGTTAAATGTCTCCCTATAGTAGACATAGAACATTAAGGGGTAGATTAATGAAATGTCGTACAGACATGATTCACTGTGGCGAACATGTCCGCCCGACATCGCTAAATGCTGACAATCATTGCACAAGCATTTCTGGTGAAATGCTTGTGCAATACCGCCCCTAAACATTCGCAGCCAATCGGCCGCTAGCAGGGGATGTCAATCATCCAGATCGTATCCAATCGGGATGATTGCTGTCCGTCACCTCAGAGGTGGCAGATGATTTAGGAGCAGCGGTCTTATGACCGCTGCTTCTTAACTTTTGTTTCCGGCGAGCCTGATTGTTGGCGCAGGAACAGGCGCATCCGCAGCATAATAAATCTACCCCTAAGAGTTAGGTTAGTACTTGAGAAGGTTTTGTCCGGATCCCCCTCTTGTCTTTATTTTGTGAGTCCCTTGAGTCTGCCTGCTTCTTCCTTCTTTCTTATTCCCTAAACTTGGTATTTGTGTTGATGAACAATGTTTATAGATTTTAAGCATAGCCAATGTGGACTTCTACCTCAATATCCTAACAAAACAACTGGTGTAAGGCTTCAGATTCTTGGGTGATGATTACATTTTAGCCACTAGTAAAGGTATATAGATAGATAGATAGATAAATAGATAGGAAAACAATTATGAACTCTTTGGAATTAGCTGGATTTTTGCATTAATTACTTATGTGATCTGTTCTCCATCTACGTCACAATTATAGACAAGCACAATCTGACTAAACTAATAACAAACAAACTAAATTTGAATTGAAGACTTTGCAGTTTTTTCATAAGAAAAATAAAAGTTTTTGTGGCATTTGTGTATCGCTTTAAACGCCAAAAAGAAAAGTGATAGACGCACTCAACTGAGAGTGAACATAAGCTGTAAAACGTCCTTGCTTGTTCAAAAAGGCCTTTAAGGGAAGATGAAAAACACAACATTTTCCTTTGATGATTCAGATAGAGCAGCAATTTTAAACAACTTTCTAATTTACTTCTTTTATCAATAATCTTAATTCTCTTGGTATCTTTTGATGAAAAGCAGGGACGTAAGCTCAGGAGCGTGCACGTGTCTGGAGCACTATATGGCAGCAGTTTTGCTAGAATGTTATCCATTTGCAAGAGCACTAGATGGCAGCACTATTTCCTGCTATGTAGTGCTGCAGATGCTACCTAGGTATTTCTTCAACACAGAATATCATGAGAACGAAGCAAATTTGATAATAGAAGTATATTTGAAACGTTTTTAAAATTGTATTCTCTGGCTGAATCACAAAAGAATATTTTTGGGTTTCAAGAGAGTGATAGCCATGTGCAGTATAAAAGCACTGTCAGCAGTGGATAATCTGACACATACCCTGCCCCATTAGCCATTGACTGTGTATTATTCTATAGATTATTTTCATTTTTCTTCCAGATAAGGATGACAGCAGCTCACAAGTATCCGGTAAGTACTGTGTCTGTTAGGCACATTGTGCCATAGTTTATAGGGATGAAAAATAACTAATTAATCTCTCAAGCATATAACATATTATGCTTTTAAAACTACTAGACAACGCGTTTCATGGTGTGTCACACCTGCTGAAGGGGCGGGAACCAGAAACACGTTAAGGAGTTGTTTGCAGTCTGGCCAGGCAAGCAGTTTTGTTTTTACTGTTTGTATATTGCAAATTATTGTATACCATTGTTTTTATTGCCATTATTGTGAAGATACAGGGGGGGTAGTTATCATCGTGTCAACTTTCCTGCCTTCACCAGCCCAATACGCCCGCCTAAGCTCGCCTACCTTCGCCGCCGCGGACCTGAAAAAATACTCCTAAGTTATCAATAAATCTGTCAAAAAGCCGCGCACCAAGTACGGGGCGATGAGCAGCGGACTGTGAGAGTTATCACTCATCCGATCTCACTGCTCTTCGGCTTTTTGACAGCTTTATTGCTAGCCTGTCACTAAGCACTCACAGTAAACTACACTGTTCTACCCCCTATACCGGAGCCCCCCGCAACTAAAAAAAGTTACTAACCCCTAAACTGCCGCTCCTAGACCCCGCTGCAACTATTATAAATGTATTAACCCCTAAACCGCCGCTCCTAGACCCCGCAGCAACACTTATAAATTTATTAACCCCTAAACCGCCGCTCACGGACACCGCCGCAACCTACATTATACCTAGTAACCCCTATCCTGCCCCCCCTATACCGTCGCCCTCTATAATAAAGTTATTAACCCCTATCCTGCTGATCCCGCACCTCGCCGCAACTAAATAAATAGTTTAACCACTAAACCGCCGCTCCCGGACCCTGCCGCAACCTATATTAAATGTATTAACCCCTAATCTGCCCCCCCTACACCGTCGCCACCTATAATACATTTATTAACCCCTATCCTGCTCCCCCCTACACCGCCACCACTGTAATAAATTTATTAACCCCTAAACCTAAGTCTAATACTAACCCTAACACCCCCCCTAACTTAAATATTAATTAAATAAATCTAAATAATATTTCTATTATTAACTAAATGAATCCTATTTAAAACTAAATACTTACCTATAAAATAAACCCTAATATACCTACGATATAAATAATAATTATATTGTAGCTATCTTAGGATTTATTTTTATTTTATAGGTAACTTTCAATTTATTTTAACTAGGTACAATAGCTATTAAATAGTTATTAACTATTTAATATCTTACCTAGCTAAAATAAAGAGAAATTTACCTGTAAAATAAATCCTAACCTAAGTTACAATTAAACCTAACACTACACTATCATTAAATTAATTAAATAAATTAACTACAAATAACTACAATTAAATACAATTACATAAACTAACTAAAGTACAAAAAATAAAAAAAGCTAAGTTACAAAAAATAAAAAACATAAGTTACAAACATTTAAAAAATATTACAACAATTTTAAGCTAATTACACCTAATCTAAGCCCCCTAATAAAATAACAAAGCCCCCCAAAATAAAAAAATTCCCTACCCTATTCTACATTAAAAAAGTTCAATGCTCTTTTACCTTACCAGCCCTTAAAAGGGCCTTTTGTGGGGCATGCCCCAAAGAAAACTGCTCTTTTGCCTGTAAAAGAAAAATACAACCCCCACCAACATTAAAACCCACCACCCACATACCCCTAATCTAACCCAAACCCCCCTTAAAATAACCTAACACTAATCCCCTGAAGATCATCCTACCTTGAGTCGTCTTCACTCAGCCGAGCCACCGATGGAACTGAAGAGGAGATCCGGAGCGCCAGAAGTGATCCTCCAAGGGGCGCTGAAGAAGTCTTCCATCCGATGAAGTGATCCTCCAAGCGGCGCTGAAGAAGTCTTCCATCCGGGCGATGTCATCTTCCAAGCGGCGCTGAAGATCATCTTCCATCCCGGCGATGTCATCTTCCAAGCGGGGTCTTCAATCTTCTTGCTTCAGGATCCATCTTCATCCCGCCGACACGGAACATCCTTCTTCCCCGACGAACTAACGACGAATGAAGGCTCCTTTAAGGGACGTCATCCAAGATGGCATCCCTTCAATTCCAATTGGCTGATAGGATTCTATCAGCCAATCGGAATTAAGGTAGAAAAATCTGATTGGCTTATTGAATCAGCCAATCAGATTGAGATTGCATTCTATTGGCTGATCAGAACAGCCAATAGAATGCAATCTCAATCTGATTGGCTGATTCAATAAGCCAATCAGATTTTTCTACCTTAATTACGATTGGCTGATAGAATCCTATCAGCCAATCGGAATTGAAGGGATGCCATCTTGGATGACGTCCCTTAAAGGAGCCTTCATTCGTCGTTAGTTCGTCGGGAATTAAGGTAGAAAAATCTGATTGGCTTATTGAATCAGCCAATCAGATTGAGATTGCATTCTATTGGCTGTTCTGATCAGCCAATAGAATGTTATCTCAATCTGATCCGCCGCGGATTGAAAACCAGGTACGCTGGGCCGGAAAAGTGCAGAGCGTACCTGCTAGTCATTTGATAACTAGCAAAAGTAGTCAGATTGTGCCGCACTTGTGTGCGGAACATCTGGAGTGACGTAAGAATCGATCTGTGTCGGACTGAGTCCGGCGGATCGAAGTTTATGTCACAAAATTCTACTTTTGCCGGTGTCTAGGGCTTGATAACTAAGGCGAATCAGCCTCGCCACAAATACGCTGCGGAATTCCAGCGTATTTGAGGTTGACGGCTTGATAACTACCCCCCACAGTGTTTAAACAAATGTTGCTTCCATTAGGTAAAATAAATAATGATTGTAATTATTTTTATTTTTTATGTTATAGTTTTAAGAAAATAAAACAATTTACTTTTAAACAACACGCGAGTTAGTTTGATCCTGTCAGAGATCACATATATGGTGCAGGTTTCGGCGCAAGCGTGGAAACCTGCGCCGCCTGTAATTTCACCTCACACATCGGGGTATTACATATATGGCTCCGGCATTTCCTAAATGGCGTAAGTTGGATAAACTAGCGATGTCCAGAAATAAGCGTAAATTCCGATTTCTGGAGTCGCCAGTGACTTACGGCACTTTAGAAACTGCCGGCGCCTAAGAAAAGTAAAGATAATTTGAAATCTCCCGAAACAGTCTAACACGCCTCCCAAAAATAAGACCGACAAGTATACCCCTATATCCACAATCCCTCCTCTCACTACTAATAAAAAATGTATTAACCCCTAGACCGACAACCCCCCACAACGCAATATGCCTATTTAAACTATTAACCCCTAAACAGCCATATCCCACAAAGCCATTAATCTATTCAAGTATTAACCCCTAAACCGCCATAGCCCACATAGCCTATTAAATGTATTAACCCCTAATCTGCCGCCGCCAACGTCGCCGCCACTATAATAAAGTTATTAACCCATAAACCTAAGTCTAACCCTAACCCTTACACCCCCCTAACTTAAATATTATTTAAATAAATCTAAATAAATGTACTATTATTAACTCAATTATTCATATTTAAAACTAAATACTTACCTATAAAATAAACCCTAAGATAGCTACAATATAACTAATAGTTACATTATAGCTAGCTTAGGGTTTATTTTTATTTTACAGGCAACTTTGTATTTATTTTAACTAGGTACAATAGTTATTAAATAGTTATTAACTATTTAATAGCTACCTAGTTAAAATAAAGACAAATTTACCTGTAAAATAAATCCTAACCTAAGTTACAATTACACCTAACGCTACACCATCATTAAATAATTGGAACAGCCAATAGAATGTGAGGTCAATCCTATTGGCTGATTGGATCCGCCAATCGGATTGAACTTCAATCTGATTGGCTGATTGCATCAGCCAATAGGATTTTTCCTACCTTAATTCCGATTGGCTGATAGGATTCTATCAGCCAATCGGAATTCAAGGGACGCCATCTTGGATGACATCACTTAAAGGAACCTTCATTCAGTTGTTGGCCGTCGGAACAAGAGGATGCTCCGCGTCGAATGTCTTCAAGATGGACCCGCTCCGCACCGGAAGGATGAAGATAAAAGATGCCGCCTGGATAAATTAAAAAAAAAAAAAAAAAAAAAAAAGATGCCGCCTGGATGAAGACTTCTGCCGTCTGGAGGACCTCTTCTGCCCCGATCGGATGAAGACTTCTACCGTATGGAGGACCACCTTATTTCCGATTGGCTGATAGAATCCTATCAGCCAATCGGAATTCGAGGGACGCCATCTTGGATGACGTCATTTAAAGGAACCGTCATTCGTCGGGAAGTCTTCGGCCAGGATGGATGTTCCGCGTCGGAGGTCTTCAGGATGCTGCCGCTCCGCTCCGGATGGATGAAGATAGAAGATGCCGCTTGGATGAAGACTTCAATCGGATGGAAGACCTCTTCTGCCCCGCTTGGAAAAAGACTTCAACCGGATGGAGGACCTCTTCTGACCCGCTTGGATGAAGAATTCGGATCGGCTGGGTGAAGACAACTCAAGGTAGGGAGATCTTCAGGGGGTTAGTGTTAGGTTTTTTTTTAAGGGGGGTTTGGGTATGTGGGTGGTAGGTTGTAATGTTGGGGGGGTATAGTATTTTTATTTACAGGTAAAAGAGCTGATTACTTTAGGGCAATGCCCCGCAAAAAGCCCTTTTAAGGGCTGGTAAAAGAGTTGATTACTTTGTAATTTAGGATAGGGTAGGGCATTTTATTATTTTGGGGGGCTTTTTTATTTTATTAGGGGGCTTAGATTAGGTGTAATTAGTTTAAACTTCTTGTAATTTTTTTTATTTTCTGTAATTTAGTGTTTGTTTGTTTTTGTACTATAGTTTAGTTTATTTAATTGTATTTAATTTTAGCTAATTGTAGGTAATTTATTTAATTAATTTATTGATAGTGTAGTGTTAGGTGTATTTGTAACTTAGGTTAGGATTTATTTTACAGGTAATTTTGAAATTATTTTAACTAGGTAGCTATTAAATAGTTAATAACTATTTAATAGCTATTGTACCTAGTTAAAATAAATACAAAGTTGCCTGTAAAATAAATATAAATCCTAAAATAGCTACAATGTAACTATTAGTTATATTGTACCCATATTAGGGTTTATTTTATAGGTAAGTATTTAGTTTTAAATAGGATTAATTTATTTAATTATAGTAAATTTATTTTGTTTTATTTAAATTATATTTAAGTTAGGGGGGTGTTAGGGTTAGGGTTAGACTTAGGTTTAGGGGTTAATAACTTTATTATAGTAGCGGCGACATTGGGGGCGGGAGATTAGGGGTTCATAATTGTAGGTAGGTGTCAGCGATGTTAGGGAGGGCAGATTAGGGGTTAATAAAATTTATTATAGTGTTTGCGAGGCGGGAGTGCGGCGGTTTAGGGGTTAATACATTCATTATAGTGGCGGCGATGTCCGGTCGGCAGATTAAGGGTTAATAAGTGTAATAAGTGTAGGTAGGTGGCAGCGACATTGGGGGCGGCAGATTAGGGATTAATAAATATAATGTAGGTGTCGGCGATGTTAGGGGCAGCAGATTAGGGGTTCATAGGTATAATGTAGGTGGCGGCGATGTCCGGTCGGCAAATTAGGGGTTAAATAATTTTATTATAGGGTTTGCGATGTGGGGGGGCCTCGGTTTAGGGGTTAATAGGTAGTTTATGGGTGTTAGTGTACTTTTTAGCACTATAGTTAAGAGCTTTATGTTCCAGCGTTAGCCCATAAAACTCTTAACTACTGACTTTTTTATGCGGTAGGAGTCTTGGCGGTAGAGGCTGTACCGCTCACTTCTTCCAAGACTCGTAATACAGGCGTTAGGCAAATCCCATTAAAAAGATAGGATACGCAATTGACGTAAGGGGATTTGCTGTAGCCAAAAGTCGCGGAAGAAAAGTGAGCGGTAGACCCTTTCCTGTCTGACTCTAAATACCAGCGGGCGTTAAAAACTAGCGTTAGGACCCCTTAACGCTGCTTTTTAAGGCTAACGCAGAACTCTAAATCTGGGTGTTTATTAGTTATTGCAGTGGGGGATTGCGGTTGACAGGTAGATAGACATTGCGCATGCGTTAGGTGTTGGTTGATTTTTGCAGGCATTTTAGGGAGTTACGGTGCTCCCATACACAGCGCAAGGCTTGCTACGGCTGCCTTTTATGGCGAGGTAAAAATGGAGTAAGATTTCTCCATTTTCGCCACGTAAGTCCTTGTGCTGGATATTGGATACCGATTTACGACGCGGTCCCATGTTAGCTTATGGGAGTAAAAATTGCGGGTGACAGGTGAAATATATGTGCCGCATTTATATGCGGCGCTGTATATAGGATACCAAAACTGCGCAAAAACTGGTGTCGCCGGCTTTTGCGGGCGACGCTGCATATGTAATGGAGGCCAAGGATAGCAGCGACAGGATTTATTATTTATTGATTTATTTTACTGTCAGTTTGCGATTGGAAGAGAGACGCTCTCTCAATTTACGTAAACATAAAATATTATAAAATATGGAAGTGCTTTATGAACACGTGTTTTATAATAAATAAATATAAATATAGATTATCATGGCAGAAAATAACCTAGCCTGTCCATATTCTTATCTGACGTGTAGGTTATCTAACTATCTTAATGCATATCCCAGGCATTCCTGAACTATGTGCTTATACCACGACCCTTGGAAGTTTATTTTGTATATTTACAGCTATTTCTGTAAAGACGAGTTAGCCAGATTACTTTTGAACCTACAGCCCCTCATCTTAAGATCATGACACTTTTTTGCGGTACTGTTTCTGTGAAGAATGTGACTTATATTATATTAATCTCTCCTTTTTCATCTCTAAATCTTACTTGCTGCGCTGCAGCACAAAACGTCATTGAACATGATTATCAAATGTTTTGTTTCAAGCACTGAATGATGCCCACATGTGTTGGCCAAAACAGGCATTTGAATGTTTGAATAAGCACAAGCCGCTATCTCACATACAAAAGCTCTCTCCCTCATACCTCCTACTGACAGATTAAAGTGAAGGTCAATTTTGATGAATTAGGGCCCGGTTTTTAATAATCCTATTAAAAACGAAGGCACTTTAATTCATCAAAATTGACATTTCACTTGTTTTCTTAAATAATGTACCTTTTAATCCTGACAGCCACTGCAGCACTTCCTCCGCCTGTCGCAAGCCCTCTTTGCGGGTCCAAAATGATGAATCCAGCTTCCTCCAATCACAGTGTTGCCTCAGGCCATGATTCCCCTGGGAGGAAGCTGTGATTGGAGGAAGCCGGGTTCGTCATTTCTGACATATGAAGAGGCTTCCAATGGCTGGGGGAATTGCTGGAGCGACTGTCAGGATTAAAAGTTAAGTTTTTGAAGAAAACGAGTGAAATGTCAATTTTGATGAATTAAAGTGCCCTTGTTTTTAATAGGATTATTAGAAACTGGGCACTAATTAATCGAAATTGACCTTCACTTTAATCTTTGCAATTGTCCCCCCGTTTACATAGCTTTTCTACAGAGAAAATGTTTGTTACTCATATCTTCAGTGTAGGTGGGGATACAAGAGGCAAATTCACCTATTTAAAAAAAAGCAAATAATGGTAAAGTAGCTGTTTGCAAACAAATAAATACACTCCAGCAAGTAAAATGGAACACTGGGAACGCATTAAAGGGGAGAAACAATGTCCCTTTAAAGTAATGTCGCTGGATAGAACTGTATTTGTATAGCCAATCTCGCAGATGCAAAAGAGCTTGTCGATGGGTGATCCGGAGCACTCTCAAGAAGTGGTCAGGTTTTTTTTTTTACCTAAACTGTGACTCAATGGGGCCGATTTAACAAATGTCGCACAGACATGATTGGCTGTGCTGAACATGTCCGCCCAACAACGCTAAATGCCAACAGCATGTGAAATGCTTGTGCAATGCTGCCCCTGCACATTCCCGGCCATACGGTCGCTAGCAGGGGGTGTCAATAATCCCGATCGTATCTGATCGGCATGATTGCTGTCGACGAGTTAAGGAGCAGCGTTCTTAAGACCGCTGCTTCTTAACTTACATTTCCAGCGAGCCAGAATAAGCAGCATTCGCTGCTTCATAAAGATACCCTCAAATGGGGAGTTTAAAAAGACGTGATTGCCTGTGTGAAATATTTTTAATTTTCCATGAGCGGACTGTTTTATAGAGATGTTTTTCTTGTTTGTTTAGTAATATCTTAAAAACATTTTTGTCTTGTCGGTAATCTTGACAATGGAAGTCTTTCTATTTTGTGGGAAGCTACACGTTGCCAGATAGGCACCCTTAGTTTCAGTGGCGCTGACCTCGCCACTCACTGCTCTAATGAGGAGCAATTACAATTTTCTTCTATAAAGGTAAGACGAGTCCACGGATTCATCCTTTACTTGTGGGATATTATCCTTCCCTACAGGAAGTGGCAAAGAGCACCACAGCAGAGCTGTCTATATAGCTCCTCCCTTAGCTCCACCCCCCAGTCATTCTCTTTGCCTACTCTAAGTACTAGGAAGGGTAAACTCTTAATCAAGAGTTTGTTATTTTTAAATGGTACCGGTTTGTACTATTTACTCTCAGGCAGCAGATGGATGAAGACTGCTGCCTGGAGGATGATGATCTTAGCATTTGTAACTAAGGTCCATTGCTGTTCCCACAGAGGCTGAGGAGTACAGGAAACTTCAGTGTGAGGAACGGTTTCATGCTATGCAGCAATGAGGTATGTTCAGTCATATTTTTTCTGAAGAGACTGTGTATTTCAGAAAGGCTGACATTATACCCAGGAGGGTAAGGGTAAGCAGTAATCCTAGAGCTAAAAAGAAGGGCATTACTTAGCTTGCTTATGGGGCCAATTACATATATGGTTGACACTGAATGTAAAATGTTTGTGAGCAAACGTTTTTTGGATGGGAGTGCTTTAACGTTTTCTTGTGGGCAATAAACGTTTTGGGCAACTTATTAGGACACACATGGCTTATTTTTAGGGTCTTGGAACCCACATGGCTAGTTATAACTGCTCTGGTGCAGTTCTTTAAGGCTCAGGGAACATCGAGTGAGATGGGCGGGGTCTATTTTCGCGCGTCAGTTTCGCACTTAGTTTTGTACAACAAGCAGCAAGCTCTAACTCCTGAGGGCCCTGGTGTATGTTTGGGGCTAAATAGAAGCTTTTACCCCACACTTTCGATCCCTGAGGGCAGGTAGGGCCACAGCAGGGCTGTGGCAAGGTGCTGAGGTTTTTTTTTCCGGATTTGGGCCTATTTTCGATCCGGTTTGGACATTAAGGGGTTAATTGTTAAAAAATTTTGTGGTGCAATCTTAACTACCTATTGGGTGTCTACATACAAATTTTTGGAAAATTTGGTGCATGTTTAGGCTGTTTTCCAGAATGTGTATGCTTTTTTTCTCTTAAAGGCACAGTACCGTTTTTTAAGATTGTTATTTTTTTCACTAAATAAAGTGTTTTCATGCTTGTTTGTAGTCATTACTAGCCTGTTCAACATGTCTGACATTGAGGAAAGTAAATGTTTATTATGTTTAGAAGCCATTGTGGAACCTCCACTTAGAATGTGTCCCTCATGCACTAAAAGGTCAATAAATTGTAAAGAACATATTTTATCTACTAAAAGTATGTCGCAGGATGATTCTCAGTCAGAAGAGAATCAGGTTATACCATCTAATTCTCCCCAAGTGTCACAACTGTTAACGCCCGCACAAGTGACGCCAAGTACTTCTAGTGCGTCTAATTCTTTCACCCTGCAGGATATGGCCGCAGTTATGAATACTACCCTCACTGAGGTTTTATCTAAGCTGCCGGGGTTGCAGGGGAAGCACAGTAGGTCTGGTGTGAGAACAAACACTGAGCCCTCTGACGCTTTATTAGCTATATCTGATGTACCCTCACAATGTTCTGAAGTGAGAGATTTGCTGGCTGAGGGAGAGATTTCTGACTTAGGAAATATGTTCCCTCAGACAGATTCAGATATGACGGCTTTTAAATTTAAACTAGAACACCTCCACTTATTGCTCAGGGAGGTTTTAGCGACTCTGGATGATTGTGACCCTATTGTTGTTAAAGAGAAATTGTGTAAAATGGACAAATTCCTAGAGGTTCCTGCCTACACTGAGCAGTCCCTAAGAGGATTTCGGAAATTGTTACTAAGGAGTGGGATAGACCAGGTATTCCGTTCGCTCCCCCTTCTACTTTTAAGAAAATGTTTCCCATATCAGACGCCATGCGGGACTCGTGGCAGACGGTCCCTAAGGTGGAGGGAGCTATTTCTACCCTGGCTAAGCGTACAACTATACCTATTGAGGACAGTTGTGCTTTCAAAGATCATATAGATAAAAAATTAGAGGGTCTCCTGAAGAAAATGTTTGTTCATCAAGGTTTTCTTCTCCAACCTATAGCGTGCATTGTTCCTGTAACTACTGCAGCGTCCTTTTGGTTCGAGGCTCTGGAAAAGGCTCTTCAGATTGAGACTCCATTAGAGGATATTCTAGATAGAATTAGGGCTCTCAAGCTAGCTAATTCTTTCATTACAGATGCCGCTTTTCAATTGGCTAAATTAGCGGCAAAGAATTCAGGTTTTGCCATTTTAGTGCGCATCAAAGGCTAAGCTTTTAGCCATTCCCTTCAAGGGTAAGACCCTATTCGGGCCTGAACTGAAAGAGATCATTTCAGACATCACTGGAGGGAAAGGCCATGCCCTTCCTCAGGATAAGATGAATAAGATGAGGATCAAACAAAATAATTTTCGTTCCTTTCGAAACTTCAAAGGTGGTCCCTCTTCCTCTGCCGCGAAGCAAGAAGGGAATCTTGCTCAATCCAAGTCAGTCTGGAGACCTAACCAGACTTGGAACAAGGGTAAACAGGCCAAGAAGCCTGCTGCTGCTACCAAGACAGCATGAAGGGGTAGCCCCCGATCCAGGACCGGATCTAGTAGGAGGCAGACTTTCTCTCTTCGCTCAGGCTTGGGCAAGAGACGTTCAGGACTCCTGGGCTTTAGAAATAGTAACCCAGGGGTATCTTCTAGATTCCATCTTTCTCAATTGTCTGTAAACCAGACAAAAAGAGAGGCGTTCTTATGCTGCGTAGAAGACCTATATTCCCTTGGAGTGATCTGCCCAGTTCCGAATACAGAACAGGGGCAAGGGTTCTACTCCAATCTGTTTGTGGTTCCCAAAAAAGAGGGAACTTTCAGACCAATTTTGGATCTCAAGATCCTAAACAAATTCCTCAGAGTCCCATCCTTCAAGATGGAGACCATTCGGACTATTTTGCCAATGATCTAGGAGGGTCAATATATGACCACCGTGGACTTAAAGGATGCATATATATACACATTCCTATCCACAAAGATCGTCACCAGTTCCTCAGGTTCGCCTTTCTGGACAAGCATTACCAGTTTGTGGCTCTTCCCTTCGGGTTGGCCGTGGGGCATAGCTGTGGCGCCTTATCTGGACGATATCTTAATCCAGGCGTCAACTTACCAATAAGCCAAGTCTCACATGGACATCGTGTTGGCTTTTCTAAGATCTCACGGGTGGAAGGTGAACGTGCAATAGAGTTCACTTATCCCTCTCACAAGAGTTCCATTTCCGGGAACTCTGATAGATTCAGTGAACATGAAAATTTTTCTGATGGAGGTCAGGAAATCAAAGATTTTATCCATCTGCCGAGCTCTTCATTCCATTCCTCGGCCGTCAGTGGATCAGTGTATGGAGGTAATCGGTTTAATGGTAGCGGCAATGGACATAGTTCCGTTTGCTCGCTTGCATCTCAGACCACTGCAACTTTGCATGCTCAAACAGTGGAATGGGGATTATGCAGATTTATCTCCTCGGATAAATCTGGACCAAGAGACCAGAGACTCTCTTCTTTGGTGGTTGTCACAGGATCATCTATCCAAGGGAATGTGTTTCCACAGGCCAGCATGGGTCATAGTGACGACAGACGCCAGCCTATTGGGCTGGGGTGCAGTCTGGAATTCCCTGAAAGCACAGGGATTGTGGACTCAGGAGGAGGCTATCCTACCAATAAATATTCTAGAACCGAGAGCGATATTCAAAGCGCTTCAGGCATGGCCTCAGCTGACGTCAGCCAGATTCATAAGATTCCAGTCGGACAATATCACGACTGTAGCATATATCAATCATCAAGGGGGAACAAAGAGTTCTCTAGCGATGATAGAGGCTACCAAAATAATTCAATGGGCAGAGACTCACTCTTGCCATCTATCAGCAATCTATATCCCAGGAGTGGAGAACTGGGAAGCAGATTTTCTAAGTCGTCAGACTTTTCATCCGGGGGAGTGGGAACTCCATCCGGAGGTGTTTGCACAATGGATTCAGCAATGGGGCACACCAGAATTGGGTCTGATGGCGTCTTGTCAGAACGCCAAACTTCCTTGTTACGGGTCCAGGTCAAGGGATCCTCAGGCAGTACTGATAGATGCTTTAGCAGTACCCTGGTCGTTCAACCTGGCTTATGTGTTTCCACCATTTCCTCTCCTTCCTCGTTTGATTGCCAGAATCAAACAGGAGAGAGCTTCGGTGATTTTGATAGCACCTGCGTGGCCACGCAGGACTTGGTATGCAGACCTGGTGGACATGTCATCTCTTCCACCATGGACTCTGCCACTGAGACAGGACCTTCTGATTCAAGGTACGTTGCAGCATCCAAATCTAGTTTCTCTGCGGCTGACTGCTTGGAGATTGAACGCTTGATTTTATCCAAGCGGGGTTTCTCTGAGTCGGTCATAGATACCTTGATTCAGGCTCGAAAGCCTGTTACCAGGAAAATTTATCACAAGATATGGCGTAAATATCTTTATTGGTGCGAATCCAAAGGCTACTCATGGAGTAAGATCAGGATTCCTAGGATTTTGTCATTTCTCCAAGAAGGATTGGAGAAGGGGCTATCAGCTAGTTCCTTAAAGGGACAGATATCTGCTTTATCAATTCTACTGCACAAATGTCTGGCAGATGCTCCAGACGTTCAGTCATTCTGTCAGGCTTTAGTTAGAGTCAAGCCTGTGTTTAAACCTGTTGCTCCGCCATGGAGTTTGAATTTAGTTCTTAAGGTTCTTCAAGGGGTTCCGTTTCAACCTATGCATTCCATAGATATTAAGCTTCTATCTTGGAAAGTTCTGTTTTTAGTTGCTATCTCTTCAGCTCGAAGAGTTTCTGAACTATCTGCATTGCAATGTGACTCGCCGTATCTTGTTTTCCATGCTGATAAGGTGGTTTTGCGTACCAAACCTGGATTCTTTCCTAAGGTTGTTAGTAATAAGAATATTAATCAGGAAATTGTTGTTCCTTCTCTGTGTCCTAATCCTTCCTCTAAGAAGGAGCGTCTGTTGCACAACTTGGACGTAGTTCGTGCTTTGAAGTTTTACTTGCAAGCGACCAAAGATTTCCGTCAAACATCTTCTTTGTTTGTTGTCTATTCTGGAAAACGTAGAGGTCAAAAACCTACGGCTACCTCTCTTGCCTTTTGGCTGAAAAACATCATCCGTTTGGCATACGAGACTGCTGGACAGCAGCCTCCCGAAAGAATTACAGCTCACTCTACTAGAGTGGTGGCTTCCACATGGGCTTTTAAAAATGATGCTTCTGTTGAACAGATTTGTAAGGCTGCGACTTGGTCTTCGCTTCATACCTTTTCCAAATTTTACAAATTTGATACCTTTGCTTCCTCGGAGGCTATTTTTGGGAGAAAAGTTCTTCAAGCAGTGGTGCCTTCTGTTTAACCATCTGTCTTGCCCCTCCCGTTCATCCGTGTCCTGTAGCTATGGTATTGTATCCAACAAGTAAAGGATGACTCCGTGGACTCGTCTTACCTTTATAGAAGAAAACTAAATTTATGCTTACCTGATAAATTGATTTCTTCTATGGTAAGACAAGTCCACGGCCCGACCTGTCATTTTAAGACAGATTGTATTTTTTGATTTAAACTCAGTCACCTCTGCACCTTGTAGTTTCTCCTTTTTCTTCCTGTACCTTCAGTCGAATGACTGGGGGGTGGAGCTAAGGGAGGAGCTATATAGACAGCTCTGCTGTGGTGCTCTTTGCCACTTCCTGTAGGGAAGAATAATATCCCACAAGTAAAGGATGAATCCGTGGACTCGTCTTACCATAGAAGAAATCAATTTATCAGGTAAGCATAAATTTAGTTTTTTTTGATTCTCGCTATTTTTCCGCGTTGATGTTGCAGTAAGTTTTTCAGCAAGATATTAGTTTATGAAAAAGTTTTATGAAATCTAACTTATAATCTTGTAAGGCCTGAGGATTTAAAGCTCTCTGCATAGGTTAGATAATCAGTGAAGTCTCGCCAGTGCTGTGAGCTCACTTAAAGAATTTTAGAAATGCACATTTTACCCTGAGAGATCTGTTTTCTAGCTATACAGGATACAAGGTGTAAAATGTGAACATGCACAAGCCAGTCACATTTACTGCCCTATGCTCTCCCCACTTTTGTCCAGATCACGCCAGGAAATAAGCTTTTCAGGGCATGACATTTAGCCCGCCCCTTTTATGTCCAGTAAATTTAAAGGGATAGTAAAGTCCAAATTAAACTTTCATGATTCAGATAGGGCATGTCATTTTAAACAGCTTTCTAATTTACTTTTATCATCAAATTTGCTTTGTTCTCTTGTTGTTCTTAGTTGAAAGCTAAACCAAGGTTGGCTCATATGCTAATTTCTAAGCCTGTGAAGGTCGCCTCTAATTTGAATGCATTTGACATTTTTCACAGCTAGAGGGCGTTAGTTCATGTGTTTCATATAGATAATGTGCTCATGCACGTGAAGTTATTTAAGAGTCAGCACTAATTGGGTGAAATACAAGTCTGTCAAAATATTGGATAAGGAGGCAGTCTGCAGAAGCTTAGATACAAAGTAACTACAGAGGTAAAAAGTATATTTCTATAACAGTGTTGGTTATGCAAAACATGGGTATGGTAAATAAACTGATTATATATCTTTTTAAACAATAACATTTTTGGTGTTTACTATCTCTTTAACGGTGAAGCACCCAGCATCTAGAGGGAGCACCCCCAAGTGTCTGATTTTAGTTTAAAGGGACAGTCAACACCAGAATTTTTGTTGTTTTAAAAGATAGATAATCCCTTAATTACGCATTCCCCAGTTTTGCATAACCAA